>NC_051181.1:128438052-128638052 GCF_013339695.2 Rhipicephalus sanguineus
TTTTGTTTGATGAACTAAACATGTTCTCTCTAATACCATTTATTTAATAGTGGATAGCATCATTGCAAAAACTTCTTATCACAAGTGGCTTGCGATGTGATGGTGTATCAAGAACATTACTTGATCTTGTGGTACCGTAGTTTTTCGCTTTCCTTGTACTTTGCTAAAGCATGAAGCCAGAAGTGGGGTCTTATTTGCAGTATAAAACAACCAAGATGTATCAATCGGGAAAGGGTGACAGTGCTGCTTTAGTTTATGCATTTATAATTGAAGAATGTCATTTCTGATATGTTTACATGTTTTTCTGATCACAGAATTCTGGACAGTGTGGTTATACTGATTTTGTGGCGTGCCAAGCACTACGAAATTGAACAGACGAAACAAGGGCACTGGGTCAAGGGCTACTTTTTCTTGTTAGACACAACCTACTAATGCAGACGACAATGAAGCCAAGGAAGGCATAGGGGAGATTATTTTAGTTTTTGACTGTAGTGTGGTAATTTTTACATAAATTGAAAGGAATTAAAGTCAACAAAAGAGACACTTGCTCCTGCCAGTGGCCGAATCTGTAACCTTTGGATAGTGCGTCTGATGCTCCATGGAGCTGCAACAGTGGTCATTGTCCCATCCATCCCATTGAGCACCTCAGTGTGTAATCCCAACAGTACATGCTAGTGCTACTTTTGGCCATCCTGGCGTCTTGTAGAACTCTTACGAGCTGGCAGCTGGCCAATGAACCCTTGCATGCTACCTGAAGCCATCAAGGCTACCGGGACGAGACCCTATAGCTATGAAAGGACAAAAGAAACATAGTGAATTAAGGGCTCATTGAATTGAACTGACACTTGTAGGGCACAGCACTAGCCCTGCATATGAATTGACTTTAGTGCAACAAGGTTTTTTTTTGAAGAGTTCAAACTGAGCTTGTTGGCAAAACATACCCAAGATTTAAAACCATGCAAGAGCAGCAGAGGAGACAGAAAAGCCAACACAGTGCTCAATCTTTGCTGTAACCTCTGGTGCTCTTACACTTCTACTAAGTCTTCAGCTATCTTGAAATCTTCACATTCATGATGTCGGTACAATAAGGGTGGCTCGTTACCATACATTGTGTACATAGAGCATACACTGATCTATTAATATTGTGATGATAGTGCTGATGGAGTTTTCTGTGCAAGTTGCTTATTCGGCAAATGTATTCTTCATACTATTTTAGTACGCCAGTGTGGGAAAGCTTGACATGTAACGCATAAATAAATTGTCTGCAAAAATCTATTACTCCACTAATATTTGCTCTTAATGCATCCTAAGCTCATCATTCATGGACAGTTTTGGTGTATCAACAGATACCTGTGTTAAGCCATCATGTTTTATATGTACTACTTGTGTACTGTAAGGCCTCTATTGTGTGCAGGTTACGGAATGTTTTGTGGCATCTGTAATGCATGTACCCAGCATAGACGACTGACTGTTCAAGGAACTGAAGCAGTGGACAGCTTGCTGTGAAAGATGGGAGCATTCTTCCTCTGGTCTGGACAAGCCCATATTAAGTGGTAGGCATTGGTTTCCTTCTCTACAATGGGCAGTTCGAGAAGAGTAGCTTGGGCTTGTTGGTACGTAATGCGAGTAAAATAGCGCCACTTAGACAGAATAAGCAGCACGACACAAGCGCTATCAACAGATGAATATTTGAAATAGCAGAGAAGACTTGTGTACAGAAATGTGTGAGGTGAGTGCGCATGTTACACAGGCATGGCTGCAAACGATCTGAAATCGGCACAAAGGATCGGTAGCTCCTTTACGGGCAAGCTAACAAAAGGCATGCTAACACACCGTGTGCCTAACTTCTCAATCATTTTGCCTTCTATTATCTCATGGACTTCATTTTCTTTAGTGTTCACAATCACGTCAACTTCATCAAATTCAGGCTGAAATTCACACGTGCTACAGTTGCATAGCTAGGTGACCGTTTTTGTGCTTTTGTACATTGCAACGGTGTTCTCTCAAACGATCGTTAAGGCATCTAGCGGACTGGCTAATGTAGAACTTTCCATAATGCAGTGGGATCCGATACGCAGCATGATCAGTGCATCTAACAAACATACATCTATGTTTCTTAGAGCATGTCGCTAGTAGCTCCTTCCTAGGAACACTACTATTGCAAAGGCTGAAAGGTTTTTGAGGGACACTAAACACAGCAGATACATCAACGCGACCAGCAATCTTCTTGAGATTATGCACAATATCATGCATGTAAAGCGCTACACAACAATGCACTCGATGGTGCGGGCAGATAATTCGTGAAAATTTCGACCACTGCTGCCTGTTGATTCTCGGATAACCAGCTTCCAGTAAGTGACCTGTTCTTTAGCACAAAAACACAAAAGTGAATGCCCTCTGCGTGTTATTATATCTGAGAAAGCAGCATGGCAAAAATCTATTTCTAGCTCCTTGCTAGAAATACTAAATCTGCTGCAGTGTAATGATCCTTTTCAAGTGAGATATTCTACCTTAATGATAATTTCAGAGAGCACTGTGGCAATCAAGAAAAGCACAAGGACGGTCTTCTAGCTATGCAGTGCGACATGTGGATGTCAGCAGGAATTCGATAAAGTTCATGTGATTGTCAAAAGTAAAAAGTTAGTCCATGAGATGATTGAAGCCGAAATGACTCAGTGGTTAGGCACACGATGTGTTAGAATGCCTTATATTAGTTTGCCCGAAAAGGAACTTGTATTCCTTTGTACCGATTTCAGATGGCTTGCAGTCATGCCTGCGTGACACGCGCACTCACTTTACCTGCTTCTTTACATAAGCCTTCCCCTGCTATTTCAAATAAACAATTGTTGTTAGCGCTTGTGTCATGTTGCTTACTCTGTCCCTGTCTAAGTGTGCGCTATTTTACTCATCCAACTGAGAAACTTATGGCACTATATGTGAGGAACACCAAGACAGGAAAGAGTATGTAATAGCAAGTGCTTGTGATATTGTTCAAACACACAATGTTGCAACTTGCATGCAGCATAGCTTGCACCTTCACAGCTCTTTGCAAACAGTCGCGCAGTTGGGCACACATCACCCTGCTGTTCTGGGTCACAGAGAATGTGGCCGGTTGGATCAGCGTGATGTGACATGTACCCCAAAAAAAAATATCGTCTGAAGGACACTCACCATTTATACCTTGGCTCAAATAAAGAGCCAAGGCTTTATGCTTCGTTACAGCCTCTACAATGGAAATCTCAGACTTCCAGTCACATGCTTTGTGCTGCTTACAAGTTGCTCCTGTGATCACTTGAACCATTCCTGTCGCTCTCTTGTCATCTTTGAATGACACCAGCTTCTCTTCTGATGAGCTCGTGAACACCGCAACGTTGTTGATAGTGCATTTCAATTTTTTCTAAGGATATATGATATCAATAGCTGCATTAGTAAAGAGAAATGGGAAAAAGCATACCTGAAGCTATGTCTTGCTAATGGCTGCAGCCGACCTCACTTTCATGAGGAACAGGCACTCAAAGATGGGCAAAAAATGTCTCAATAGAATCTGATTTCTTGTGTCACCGTCTGTCATTGAGATGCCTTTTTCGCTTGCTTTTTTTATCATATTTTTCACACCTTCCTTGGTGAAGTAGGATGCTCAGAACGAATGAAACAAGTTAAAATGTTTTTTCCCATCAAGCCGTCCAACTAACTTCTTTTCAGCGTGCAGTTCTATTCTTTATAAAGCACTTCAAAAACTTTTCTACTGAACTATACATAATGCAAGCTCCCTCCTTCTGTGAAGCACAGTGTTTAAAGCAAAAGGGCATGTGAACTTCTGTGGATTTTTGTTCTTGGTAGTGCATAATTGCAAGCTTCAGTATTTGCCAAGTCTTAAATATGTGCTGTTCATAACATTTTGACTGCAAATAACTTTTGTTGATTAGCCAACTTTATCACTGCATTGGTTCTATTCGTATTGTTGTGTTGTACAGAAACAGGGTGAAATATTTCCATGTTCTCTAAACCTTTCAGACGCCACCAATGAAAAACTGTCTGTAAATGCGTCAAATTGATACATCATTTCAAGGCACTCGATATTCTATTGCAACAAAAATAATGTCATAATGCATTAATTTATGTGTGTTATAGTAATTATAATTCAATTGTAATAATTATCTATTGTAAAGTCATTCGTGCTACGTTCTTACATTAATAGAATGAAATCTTACGCCAAAAATATAGTGCAAATTTGTTTTTGTGTATGTTCATTTGGAGTGAAGAAAAATTATACTTTTGGCATGGCTCGCAGGAAGGAGCACTTCGAACGACTCGTTGAACAGTGTAGTGCCTTCAGCAAACTGATAATATACAACAGTACACTGCAAAATGAAGTTAAATGAACACAAATTTATTATGCAGCAGGTTCATTTGATCCAAAGCTCAACGTATCTTGTTCAACGTATCTTGATCAGCGCTTCTTGTAATTCCTCCCTATGTGCGTTGTCTTGCTTTTTGCGCTGCTTACTTCCAAGGTATCTTGCTCTCTAGTAGCCCTAGTCGTTACCAATGGCAAAAATAAGTGGTGCACACAATTGTGTACATAGCGTGTCAAAGGGTTAAAGGTTAATTTTCTGGAGAGTCCTTTGCTTTGTAGGTGGCCAAGTAAAGCCTCACTTTAGTTGTAATTATGAACTACATTAATTGAAAAGCTAACATTAGTGATAAGATTCAGTGAAACAAAAATACTCCGTATCATCAGATCTTATTGCCAAGGGCCTCTATGCACTGTGTGATCTTTTGTGCATATGCGAGACGAAGGAGTGTTGGCTTGGTGACAAATGAGTGTCAAGGGTGAATGCAAGAGAGATCATCTTCAGTTTTCTCTGCTCTGAGGTATCAATTTTATTTTGAGGGGCCTCACATAAGTAGTGCTTCAGATTTGACAAATGATTTTGTGTGCTTTTTTAAGATGTCAGGGAAACCAGGGCTTGCATTCATTAAGCACCATTGTCTTCATTAGCATACTGCAAAAACATTATTCCTAGAAGTTACTGCGTAATTACAGCATTTAGGCCTTCATTTTATATTCCATAGCTAGGGTTAGCATGGCACTACATTTCTCGTTTTAGTTGGACATTTGTTCTGTGCTTTCCTTTTTGTTTTTCAGTCACATTTTAATGAGTCATTTGGTTTCAGAAGTACTTCAAAGGTACCACAGAATGTAAAGTGCATTCTGACTTATGCCCGCATGGCAGTTAGATGTTTGTACATATGTGAACATCGTATATGTCTGTGCACAGGCATGAATGAACAGATTATGTTGCACATTAATGTAACATGTAATTGTTTAGAGCAAGAAAAGGGACATAGAAATATTATGTTCATGTAAGACAAAGGCATGACATGGATAGATTCAATGCCTGGAAATGAACAGTGTTCAGTACTGTTATATCGAGGGCAATTCATTGAATAGTATTAAAATTGCGAGATTACTGAGAAAGAGAAAAATATCTTTCGTGACTGCATTTACTAATCCTGATGTGAAATAAACATTGTGCTAACTTTGAATTTTCATGTTTATATGTTACCACACTGTGCATGCTGATGGCAGCGACGACAACTGCAAAGGGTAAATGTTGGAAAAGCTACAGACATGAGAGCTAGGTAAAAGGTACACACAAGTGAACTGTTGTATTTTAAAATTGCATGGTGAATTCCTTGACGTAATATTCATATTGTTTACTTTTACTTTATTCAAGAATTCTTGTGGGTCAACCAAAAACATTGAAGCCACATGGCAATTGGCTCTGTATTAATCGCAGCTTAAGAGGATTGAAAAGTTCCTTATAAATAAAACATCCTTGAGATCTTTCGAAAGCAGGAACAAATGTGATAATGACTTCATAACTGTATTATGGAACAAACAGAATATCCAGACGACACATTTTTGTGCCTTCCAGGGAGATGTTCAATATCAACCCGATGAGAGGCAGCAAATGTGGAAATGGACGCAAGTCAAGGACAGCTGCAGACAGCAAAATATTGAAACTGATACAACGATTGTGCTGAATCACCGAAGATGTAAGTTAACTTTTTTGCTGGTGTTACTTGCTGATGAGCTTGTAATCCCTGCTATATTTTGGTTGCGTGTGTAGGGCCTGATATTCAATAAGGTTGTGCTGAATATGTAGGTTAACAAGCCTGAATGGTCAGTCTGAGGAGATCCATCATAAACATTTTTATTGAAGGAATGTTGAAGCACTTGTTTTTACACAGAACAAGACAACCTTTATGATAAGTGAAAGCAATTTTCAGATATACTAACAATATTTGCAGACTTGTGTTGTCGAATTTACATTCCTTATGCTTAATTCTTTTTCGCTTGCATGCTTCCTCGTATCTCTTTGTCTAAACAAGGGGCACCAGTGCCGCCCCGTCTATTGCTCATAATATGAGGGGATGCTTTGCTTTGTGAAACGGAACAGAAGAGCCCTATGTTAGCTAGAGGCTCTTCTACCAGCTATAGGCGGTGGTCTGGCATGCGTTCGCCTCTTGGCCATGCCTGGTTATTTTGACCCCCAGTAGCCGACAGCTTGAGCGGACGTGCTTTCTCATGCAGCAAACTATGCATTCTAGTCAGCTGTCACTGTGCGTCGGCCACACTCTCGCATACCCTCTTTCATGAATGACTCTGTGTATGTCAGCAAACTGCAGGTTGTCATATTGACATCAGCAGGAAAGCACATACATGGTGCTATTTGCTGTCGATATGTAACCAGACAATATACAGGAGGGCAGACAGTATTAGCAAAGAAAACTGCTTAAGTTGACCAAATCGCTCTTCATTAATTTCTCTCATTACTGCAACAGCATACTTTCCGCAATGTAAGAGGCTGCCTCATTCTCGGTTAATTGCTAGGTGCTTTTCCACGTTTGCTGCATTACTAAGCATCCGAGCTCGGGGTCGCCAAGAACAGAAATAAGTCGAGAGCGAGAACAAGCAGGAGGTGTAGTTTATTTTGTTAGCGGTCGTTTTGATCGAGTGCTCAGTTTGATACAAGTTACTGTGAACGAGACAAACTGTTGCTTGGAAGCAGGACAGAATGTCAACGTCAGTGCCACAGAATGCAAAATGCTCCTGAGAGGTTGTGTAGCTAGCTTTGCTGCATACTGCAACAATGCAAGGAATAAGCAAGTGGAGAGCAAAGCTACGTCCCCATTACGATAAACAGGAGCATTTGCGACCTTGATTCCATTGTCAGGTGTTGAGTTTCTGGATCCCGACGAGCAGGGACGTGCGTTACTTATGAACTCTAATTGGAAAGTGTTTAATAATGTGTAACACATTAAGCTGTGAGAGAAAGTTGGGCAGCCTCGATGTGCCTGCCTTTGAGCGAATGCCTTGGGCTGTTGATGTCGCCTATGACACTCACTCATTTTACATTTCGAGTTAACTTGTGAAAACACCACAGGCAAGGACGATTTGCAACACTGTCCACCTGAAACTACTTGGCGTGATGTGGGAGCGGTAACTGAAACTTTGTTTCACAAGTGCACCTTTGGAGTGGCTCATTGCGTACATTTTGATTTACTTATTTCGTGTTGCATGTGCCTCGTTTTATGCAGAAAGGCTAAATGTCACAGAACGTGTTTTTATCTCCTCTTTAGCTCTTTTAATTTGGCATTTTTGACAAAAACGACACTCCTTCTCAGCCGGCCTCAGTTCGAATCTGTTCACAGCCATTGCACGTGTCCGACAGCTGGTGCGCAAAATCTGATTTTCCCTTTTGCTTTGTTTTCTTGCTTTCAAGATCCCCCTTTGCTTGAACAGTTACACATGTCTAATCTCAACATGGTAATCTAGCATTTCAATTGAACTTAACGTCTCCCCTCATGTCTTTAATGTCGTCTGCACAGAAGTCATTTGTATTTTTTACTGTGAACACTATTTTTTTTTTTTTTAGTCAATCATGCAGGGGTTTAGGATACACATGCCCTTTTCTTTTTTATGAGATTGGGCGGGCTGTGGATGCATCAAAATTCAAAACCTGCTGCTGTGTGGCTCGTTTGTTTTTGCAAGGTAGATGCAAAATTCTGTTTCGGCACAGATTGCCTTCTTTCATTTGGTTCAAGTGTCCTCATATATTTTGTTTCTTCTCTTTTCAGATGAGCCAGAGTGCGAACAGTATACTCGTACAGTTTCGCAGAATAAACCCCATCTTTATGCGTTCAGAGCAGCTGGATGTTCACTGTTTACTTGGCAAGAAGTAGTATGTATGCATGCTTCCTGCCACAGCTATGTGCTGTCCCACACTTTGTGGGAAACACTGAATTCTGCATTTGCTGAGAAATATATGTGCCAAATAGTGCATTTTGTTGCTTTGCAGTCACCAATGCACACAAGCTGACCCCACACTGTACTTAAAAAGTTGTAATAATGGGTGTTCTGTGGTGAAGAAGATTGTGGTGCTTTACATGCAGCCACCGCAGTGATTATTGACTGATGCCAGTGGCAGCTTCTACTTTGCAGCAAAGAAGTTGTTAGAGAGAGCATACACAGGTTAAGTAGTAATAATGACAAAAAATTCCACTGGATGTTAAATGCAAGTCATGAGAAAAGACATGCATGTACATGTTGCCCCTGTTGAAACATATATCAGGCTACAAGTGCCGTATATTTGCTCTGCCAAATTTCTTGTTCAAGTTGAACAGCAATATCTGTTCTTGGGATTGCCAGACTTTTTGTGACTGGCGTCCAACAATGTTTTCACCAAAGTTTCATCCCGACCAGGCGAGATGTTGTCAGACACTAGACTTCAAAAAGCCAAACTATGTACGACTAATTTGTATGTGGTGCCAGAACACTTCAATTTTCACTGAAGTAGCAGACACTTGTAGCCTGGCATTTGTTTCTAGAGCTGTGCACGGGCCGTATTTCCGAGCCCGAGCCCGGCCCGGGCCCGCTGACTTTGTCGAAGGCCCGCCCGAGCCCGACGGCAAGGGGCTGCGAGCCCGCCCGGCCCGGCCCGACGTACGAAAACACAATCCCGGGCCCGGCCCGGCCCGGCCCGGCTTTTTGAAGGTTCGCTGCCAAAACAAAACCTCGTTTCCCGGTAATTTGACATTTTATTGAGCATGTCAAATATGATCAAACGGCACACGACGAACAGTCCCTATTACACAGATTACACATTACAAGTAGACGGCCTCATGCGAGCAACAATGGAGTTCGCTCGCCAAAGCCGTCACGTGTATGGGGTATGCCCATGCAAGCGTCAGCTTGCACGAAGGCGATCAGTCGCTCGTCGCTCTCGCGTGCATTTTCACTCATATGGGATTTGGCCTTAAATCGAACGCGAACAGTCGCGTGGCGCCGTCACTAGCTCAGGTGCTTGGTGTCACTTCTCTGTTTGTTGCAACAGAGGCAGTGTTTTACCTGCTCCCCATTTGTTTAAAGTAGCGAATGGAAAGGAAAAGCGGTAAAGGTCGGTCGCGGAAAAGGCGCTGTATGCGTGCTGGAACACAGTACCCGCTCATTCTCTATATTTCGGGCTTGAGTCGGGCTTTGCTCCGGGCCCGAGCCCGGCCCGATAAAACTCCAAGTAGCCCGAGCCCGGCCCGGGCCCGAGGTTAAAATACGTCGGCCCGCCCGAGCCCGGCCCGCGGGCCGGGTCGGGCTCGGGCTTTCGGGCTACCCGGAGCCCGTGCACACCTCTATTTGTTTCAACAGGGGCAATATGTACATGCATCTCTTTGTGACTGTTGTGTTAAACATCCAGTGGAAGTTTTCGTCGCCATCACTGCATAATGCGTTTTTCCTCTCTCTAACAACTTCTTCGCAGCAAAGTAGCAGCTGCCACTTGCATCAGTTGATAACCATTGCGGTAGGTGCATGTAAAGCACCGAAACTTTCTTCACCACACAGCGCCCATTATTACAACTTTTTAAGTACAGTGTGGTGTCAAGTTGTGCACTTTAGTCACATTAAAGCAACAAAGTGTGCTATTTGGCACATTTCATATTCCTCATTAGTGCGAAATTTCCAAGTCATTACATACAACATTTTCAAGGAGACATTACGTACATTTCCAGGACACATTACGTATGACAATCCTAAGGCAATCACGTACAACGTTTCTTCGAGATATAATGTACGACATTCCTAAGAAGACATTACGTATAATGTTTCTAGGAGACAATACGTACAACATTCCTAAGAAGACATTACGTACAATGTTTGTAGGAGACAATGACAATACGTACAACATTCCTAAGAAGAGATTACGTACAATGTTTGTAGGAGACAATGACAATACGTACAACATTCCTAAGAAGACATTACGTACAATGTTTGTAGGAGACAATGACAATACGTACAACATTCCTAAGAAGGCATCACGTACAATGTTTCTAGGAGACAATACGTACAACATTTCTAGGGAGACTCCGTTTACGGTAATCGCCCTATTTCAGAATCGGAAAAGTGATCGGCAACTTTTTACCTTCAGCTTTTTACGTAAACAAGGGGCAATATTTTTAACAGTGTAGTTCAGCCGCGCGCCGCGACACGGCGCTCTCCTCCCACCCCCTTGCGGATGATGCTTGCTGGCCGCGCCGTAGACAGCCGCAGATGTGTTTGGAAAAATGCACACTGGACATCGTGCACGTGGTGACTGGAATCAAGGTACGCTGTTATGTATTGTTAATCGGGCTTTACACAGTGAGTGTTGTTCTCTGTAGCATATTACCGTCGAGATAGAGCCAAGCAGCGTTCTTAGGGGACTTCGTATGGCGCGGCGCGTTCATATCCCATGACCACGGTCGCTACATAAGTGTCATATGACACATGTATTGTGCCGAGTACGTGATTTGCCGTGCTTCTCATTCTTTCTTTTGGCGCTCGTTTCTCCCACGGCCGCCTGGACCGGCGCGCGCCATGCTTCTTTCTAAAGGAAATACATTTCGTCGTCGTCTGCACTGCATAGCTATCTTCTGCGGTCGAGCGCTGTCTTAAGAGCATCACGTTGCTGGAAAACTAAATTGCGTTAATGATAATGCTGTAGACGTTTTCACCTTGCCGATGATAGGCAACATTTTGGTGAGCACGTCTTTTTGCATTCTGAAGTTCCCACGATACGACAGTGATGTGAATGAGACGTTCTTATTTAAGCGCAGGCCGCATGTAGGCGAATTTGAACGCGAAAGCGATGAGCGCGCGCTTGTCGCCTGCGAATTAGCTAAGGGTCGGTCGCGCAATGGCCACTTTCGTTTTGGTATCGCTTGTCGTTTTAGCGCGACAGCATGGAAGAGCCCGTTTCGCAGTAATTCCGGTGTCGGCGGCGGTGCGTGTACGTTCGTGTGCGTCTGTGTATGCGCGCAGATATCGCTGTCGCATTTAACTCTTAAAGGCGAAGCTTAAGGGTCCCCCCATTTCCGCCTCCATTATTGCGTGCATGCGGTTTGCCCTTTAAGATTCGAACTAATCTACCGGTTCGTTAGCTGAGCGGCTGCTGATAAGGCTTTCTGCGACTGGCATATATGTTTTCATATGCATTTTCACATTGTCATACCACGTTGACTTCAGGCAAGTAATTTGTTTTTTAGTCTGCGTTGGGATTCCGTGTGTAATTTACCGTGTTTTTCAGAAACGTGCCGTACTGCTGCGTGCCTTACTGTAAGTCAACACCAATGAATATTACGTTGCCTCGACGCCAAAGTGTCATTCCTTCCAGCAGGTAAAGCTCGCGCACTCAAGGCCGCAGCATCCCAAGGGAAATCCGCCAACCTCCTTTAAGCAGCGGAACCAACCTTCGGATCGTTTCCGCTATTCTGGAAGCACTCAGAAAAAAGGAGTTTTTAATAAATCTCGTGCTTTCCTTCGCATGTATACTTTTTACAGATATGCTGCACTTGAGAACACCAAAACAATTTTCTTGAAAAGTGACTCACGGGTGTTTTCGCTTCGGTCACCATCATCACGACAAGGACTGGCGCACACACAAAAAAAAAAAGAATATAGCGATAGCCGCCATCCATCCTTTTATGTGCTTTTTGTGAACGTGGTGGAAGTGCTATGCTAACCCACGGTTACTCTACAGCGATATCTTCAAGGCGCCGCTATGCGCCGCAAACTTTCCCGCATAGAGCGCAAAGGAATGGAGGGGTAGTAGGCGCGCGCCGCGTTGCGGCGAAAGGAGCGGTCACGCCCCTTTCTGCAATTACGCCTCCTCCGTCCGAATGGGACGGCCGGAGCAACACCGCCGCGCGCCCCGATCCAGGTGGCCGTGGGAATACTAAGGAGAGGCCCTGACGTCACATTCGTGAAGCCTCCACATCGCAAACACCCGCATCGCCTCCTAGCGAAGGCGCAGCGAAACATTTCGCGACTTCCGCCGCGACGTTTGCAAGCGCATGCGCGCATCGCGAAACTTTGCAGCCTTTTTGTTTGTTTTTTGTTTTTCGCCGTGCAAGCGGTGCAGTCGATTCACGCATGCTGCTCTTGGTGTGTGTTCTTTAGGAAAGCTACGCAATGCCCAGCTGTTGCGTATACCCGGTGCAAATCGCGTGCACTGCGGACAGTACCGGGTGTCACTTTTCATGTGTACGTATACGTTCGCTTCATTGCTGATCACTAAGGTATGGTATTTGCGTGCGAAGCTCTCGGATGTGCGCTCTGTTGCTTGTTACTCGTTCTGTCAACTCAAAACTCATGTGAACTTTTGTTTTTGGCGTCTGACGCGCCGTACATAACGTGCGCTGAAGGCATCGTACGTTTTAGAGGCTGTGTCGTTCAACGAAAGGGCAATAAACTTTTGTTGTTATTATCGGACTACGTGACGTATGTATTGTTCGGTGTGCGCTCGATCGCTGCGTGCTTGTGTTGTGTGCGCACTGGAATTACGAACTTTACGTGCACGATCGCCTATACAATACAGCGGTGTCCTCTTTTCGACGTGGAGTTACGTCAACTATAGATTGGAGTTGCGCCGCAACCGCTAATCGGGCAATAGATCGGGAAATCGGGCTACGAGAAAGGAAAAGAGAGATCTAACGCCCTGTAGAACGCGTAAGTCACTGCTAGGTAAGTTCGAATACGATGATGCAGGGGCTGAATGTTTTTGATTACGGCACGTGCCGGTACTTTCTGCACTGTTGCACAAAAATGCTCCACGAAGAATCTCAGCACGCTGTGCTCGGGCCTGCCACGCACGAACAGTCTGGTAAACGTCTGCTTGCAACGTTTTACTACGTGCAAACCGCACAATACGCGCTAAGTTTACGCCGGGACTACAAATCCGAGCAGAAGCGAACCACCGCGGAAAGCACGCCGCGGGGCGTCTGCTGTTTTGTTTGCCCCATACCGGTTTGTTTGCCCCATAAATCTGACGTCACTTCCGCCACACTTTTCGCAATGCTAGGGTGGCTAGAAGGGGAGGTGTGATGACCGGGCTACAGTGGCTAGAATACTAGAAGTGTGATCACCGCCAAGCGGCTGCAATGGGAGGTAGTGACGCCGCCTTGCGATGTTTCCGCTAGGTGGCGCGCGCTATCGTATACACCAGGCTCTCAGGCTGCGCACGTTGTTCAATGCTGGAACTCGCCGGTTAGACGTGATTCTTTTGCCTGTTTACGCTGTTCTTTCGTGCTACATTTGCTGGTCGGACAGCCTTGTCGTGTTTACGTTATGTCTTTTGCGGAGTGTGTGCCATGAGCAGACGTCAGAGCCACTGTTTTGTGCCCAGATGCTCAACTGGGTACAAATCGTGCAAGCAGAAGCTTTCATTGTTCGGAGTCCCGAAGACGACCATTTGTTCCAGCAGTGGCAGCGTAATATACCAAGAGCAGACGAGCCTTTGGAAAAGAATGCTGCCGTTCCAATCCCCGAGATCCAATCGAAAAGCTATTCGGGATGATTCGTCAGTTATCCGGGTGCAATGATCATCCCACATCGACCCAGTTCCTTGCTGCCGTGAATTCCCTTAGCTTTTGCAATTTGGTAAAAGCACCAGACACGGGCAACTGTGCAGGTGACACACTTACGTCATTAGTTGGAACTGATGAAGTGGCCATCCATGTTGACAATTTACTGGACACTGGAAACCTGGACGAAGATTCAAGTGTACTACAGGCATCGACTATCCTTTCTGACCATGTGTATCCTGTGCAAGTCAGTGACGGAAGACTGGTGTACTATTTGGCCGGCTATGTGGCACGGAGGAAACTTATGGCAACTAAATGCCAGGACTGTTTTGAGCAGGTGCTCAAATCCCTCGAGAACGCAGATAAGGATCTTGCGTCATTCGCAGCATTCTGTGATGTTGGAGGGCTTTTGTACCTGTAACCTAAACTATTTTCATTTGTGGAAGCACTGGAGGACACATTCACATCGTGGTTCAGTTATAATAAGCTCTAAAGGGACCAGGGGCGTAGCCAGAAATATTTTTCGGGGGAGGGGGGGGGGGTTCAACCATACTTTATGTATGTTCGTGCGTTTGTATCTGTGCGTGCCTATATACGCAAGCAAAACTGAAAAATTTCGGGGGGGGGGGGTTTGAACCCCCCGACCCCCCCCCCCTTGGCTACGCCCCTGAAAGGGACACTATAGTTGAACTTCTTAACTCAATGCAGACCGTACCATCCGTATAGTGTGCGACGCACACAAGCAAGATCTGACGAGCAACATAATCAAGTTTTTTGTTCTCACACGGCTTCACTTCTTTACGAAATCTCTAAACCATGCTCTAAACAAACAGAGAAGTTCTGCAAGAGAAAGATCAAAGCACTTCAAGTTTCGAAGGGCGATGTTATGTGCATCACCCTGTAATGTGCTAGCTTTCTTCCCTACTTTGATTCCCCCAACTTTAAATAAAATGTGTAAGAAGACTAAAATGCTCTCCGATTTTTCTGTGCAGTTGTTAATTGAAAAATATTTCCACTGTGAATACGCAAGAATACTTAAGTTCTTGAAAACTATCTCATGCAAAATGTGTATAACAACATGAAGAAAATTGACATCAGTGTCATAGTAGCATTTTTTTTTTCGTGCTTCTTGAGGTTGCTTATAACCTTGTGAAATGGCAATCCCCCCAAAATGTTAATCAGTTACATTTCTCAGCATCAAGGAACGATCGCAAGCAGTGGCAAGCTTAGCTGGCCGCGATGTTTGCGAACGATGTAAAGCTTCACTTATGATACTGTGCGTACGGTCATGCCATACGGTGATAATGTTTGATAATATCTGCCGCAGATTTCATTTCTTTATGAGGCACTTACGCCCTGCTATATAGTAGAGACACTAATAAAAATTTACGGCGCAAACAAAACCATATGAGCCACAAATCAGCCTTGACATGGCAGCTTCGCTGCAGCGAGCCGAGCGAGCGACGTGTAAGCTACAACCAGCGCCACCTAGACAGCGCCGGTCGAGGCATCGGTGGAGAGCGTCAGCGCAGGCGGCGCGGTCTTCACACTTCCCTATTCTAGCCACTGTAACCGGGCGGCAAAAGTTGGCCGCCATTCGCGTGAATGCCGTGGGGCGGCGCTGTCGTCGGGGGCGCCGTCAGCGAACGTAGCCGTTCTCCGTTCTCGGCAGGGAGAACGCTTCAGTGGAAATGCGCGCGTTACCAAATTATATAAAACTTTAGCTGATAATGCAGTTGATAATGCAGTTGCATGCATAATACTTGAACATGTTCTATTTACCAATGTTATGACTCATATGAACACGCATTCCTTACTTAATCCTCAGCAGCACGACTTTCGTAATCGTTTTTCCTGTACAACACAATTACTTGAATTGACACTTATCCTGTGCTTTAGATAAAGGTTTCTCTGTTGACTGCTTGTTTCTAGATTTAAAAAAAAAGCTTTTGGTGTTTTACCCCACTCTTTATTAATTCAAAAAAATAAAAATGTATAATGTGAACGATACAGTTAATTGTGAACTGGTTAAACGAGTATTTAAATTTGAGAAGGCAAAATGTCATTATCAATGGTAAGACATCCCGGGAAGTTGATGTGTCCTCTGGCATGCCCCAAGGGTCAGTCTTGGGTCCGCTATTGTTCCTCATCTACATAAATGACATTTGTTCCGGTATTTCATCACATATCAAATTATTTGCCGATGACATTATACATAGCTCCCATGATTGCACTACTCTCCAAAACGACCTCGACAGGGTCTTAGAATGGTGTGATAGGTGGCGTATGTTTATTAATAAAAAAAAAAAACAGTGCATATGTGTTTCACTAGGAAAAAGGCCCATCATGACTCTTTTTATGTTGTAAATTCAACCAGGCTGCTATCAGTTCGCGAACACAAGCATCTTCGTGTATATTTCACACCGGACCTTTCCTGGAGCTGTCACATCCATCACGTCACAAAGCCGGGTGTGTGCTAGGTTTCCTGGCCAGAAATGCAAAAGTTAACCATTTGAGGCCAAGACTCAACTGTACATGTCTAACGTTCGATCTATCTTAGATTACGCTTGTGCTATGCGGGATCCGTGGAAGGCAATTGTGACGTGTCCAATTTAGAAAGAATTCAGAACTTGGCTGTTTGGTTTGTCTGCTCTGACTATACCAGAAATTTCAGTGTTTCAAAAGCAAAAGAAAGGCTTGGTTGGGAACTTCTACACAAACGAAGGGAATATCTGCGGTTGAAACTATTTCATAACGTATTTCATGACCTAACGGGTCTGGACCCCTCGCGATACTTGCACAAACCGGATTACATTTCGCAGCGATTACATCATGCCAATAAGATAAAGGAAATAAGCTGCCGGACTGACGCATTTAAAATGTCATTTTTTCCGAGGACGATAAGCAAGTGGAATAGATTGTCTCCTGAAGTAGCAGAAATTACTTCACATGAAGTATTTTCAAGTTCACTTCTGGGTCTCCAGTAGCGTATTCGCGCGGTTGTGTAAGGACAAAACTGTACTGTGAACCCGATTTATATTGTGTATATCCCATGTATCACTACGTAAGTTGACAGTGAATTGCATTTATTGTAATGTTGAAGTGTTGGAATCTGTATTCTGTATCGAAATATTGTATTCTCGCCGCCCCCCCCCCCCCCCCAACTGTAATATGCCCTTGGGCGCTGTGGGTACTATGATAAATAAAGAAATAAATAAAGCAAGAAAAAATTTCGGGGGTTGTCAGAGCCCCCTCAACCTCCCCCCCCCCCTCAATTACGACCCTGGGTACTTAATTATGCTTTAATGCACTCTGATCATTTTATTTGTGCGCCTCATTACGTGCGAAAGCAGATAACTTGATCTACGCCAACCAAATCAGGATTAAATCATGGCATACATGGTAATACAACGTTCGGTAGTCTTTTGAGGCTCAATTCAGAAATCCAATAAATTAATGCAACATGTTACTAGGTAAAGAACCTTTATTGTGTACAACAGAATGCACTTGATTGTTTCCGCGGCTTGCCTCACATCACACAAGGCTTTCTCCTTTTGATTTTTTTGTCATTCATTTCTTTGACATCATTCCCAGGATTGGGCGACATCTGTACGTGCCGCCATCTCTCGGCGGCAGCAATGGCGTCCTGCCATAACTAAATGGGAAACAAGCGAAAAAATCATATTTCTTGAAAGAAGCTAGTTATCAAAAACGACTCGAGCTCCTATACAGCAGATACCTACAGGAACATTCTGGTAAAATTGCAGTATCACACTACAAAGCGTGTGGCTTCCCCGGACAATTGAACACCGCCGATTAGAAACACATGGGGCCCCATTTTAAAATTTTAAACACTCTGGGAAGCCGCGTGGTTTGTAGTGCGACATTGTAATTTTAACAGAATGTTCAAATATGTATCTGCTGTATAGAACCGGGAGTCATTCTTGATATCTGGTTTTTTTTTCGTTAGATATGATTTCTTTCGCCTATTTCCCATTCAATTACGGCAGGTCACCGCTGCCACAGACGAGAGATGGCACTACGTGCATATGTCCCCAAATCCTGGTCATGTTTGCCATTCATTCCGCTGTTTGCGCAAATGCTTTGCGCAAACAGCAGAATTCTCTTAAAGTGGTTTGTCAGCCCTCGGAATGGTGCATGCCCACTTCAAGAACAGTTCTTGGCAAGTCGGTGCACGGAAAAGGGACACTTTTTCCCAACAAGATCTGTAGCCGGAATCACACCCTGGCACGAAGCACCAACGCTGAGTTTTTTTCTTTGAGGTAGACGGCATCTCTGCTAGCACACAGCACTCATGAATCAACAGCACACGCCAACAGTTCGCAGCAAACTACACAACTACAAACCGCCGGCCAGCCTCTCTCCGCGGAAACGCTGACGGCGCCCCAGACGGCAGCGCTACGTTGTGCCCTAGCGGCGATCACGCGAAAGAGGACCACCCTCTCCTATGGCTGGCCGCCGCGCTCAGCACACCTCCCCTTCTAGCCACCCTAGCAATGCATTGGGATACGATAGGGGGAGTGTGCAAAGCGCCGGCTCCCGCGTGGGCCTTTTGCCGTGAACTCCCGCGCTGCGCCGCTGCTGCGCCGGACCCGTGTAAGCTCGGGAAGCGCGCGGAAAGCGAGGGGCGTCTGCTACGCGCGCTGTAGTTTTTTGCGCCGCGTTTCCACACAGGGCACTTGAAGTCTACTTAACTTTCATAATGCCGTGCGGAATGGAGCATATCCATCTTTAAGCGTTGTTTTAGTGCTGGGGCAACAATAGAATACAAAAAAATCATGTGTTAAGCGGCATCAGCGTGGCCTAGTTCCGGTCACAAAGTTCGAGAACGTTGGTGCGTGAGTAAAAACGCGCAAAACGGACACGCACAAGCAAAGAACGAAAGAAAAACCTTATTCGCACGAGTAATCGGGCAATAGCATCACGCATGCACGAATTAAGTGTAATAAAAAAAAGTAAATTGCACGCGCAGTCAGCTGAAATGCGCGCAGTGACCGCTTCACACTACGAGCTTAATTTTTACTCATGGTCGCCACTGGTTTGCTAGCCATATGCACACCGCTTTATTCGGCAATTCATTAGCCTCCACTAGCTCTTTGTTATGGACGGAGCACACCGGGAAGACGCAAGGGAAACAAAAAAAAAAAAGAATACTCAAACTAAACAAAGCAAATCACACTCTGCCGCGACGCAACAAAAGAACACAACGTCGGAATCCACTTTCAAGAAATAAAAATTACGTGACAGACACGCAAAATCATCGCGCCAATACACGCGGCAACCCTACACAGACAGAATATTCGAAAAAGAAATACGGGATGGTTAACCAAAGCAAAGATTGAATGCGATTAAAGCAAGATGGTCCCGACGGAAGGTGCGACAGCTGTTCAACAAGTAGGCTTATCTGCAGTGGAACGTCCGTATGCTGGTGGTTTGCCGCCGTACACCGCTGCCGACGATTAGCAGGCCTGGACACGAGTCACACGCCGCTGCCGAAGGTGGAGATTTGATTCGAGCCGTGGGTCCGGCTACGGGACCACGCTTCAGCTTCCAGCTAGCAGTTCGAGTCTTCGCCCCACGTGCCGCTCGGCTCGACGGTTCAACAAAGTGTTCGTTCGTTCGCCCTCCGTTGGAGTTGTTGTTGTTGTTGTTGTTGTTGAGTGATTCTTTGGAAAAGACGCTTCTTTCTGCCTCCCAGGTGGGGGCACGGCTCAGCGCCTGTAGGATGGGGAAGTGGGGAAGAAAGATGATAGAGAAGAAGAGAGATGTTTAGGAGCAGTCCGCCATCGTCACGGTGGAGGAGGCGTTGGAGTTGGAAGCGCCTGTTGTGATACAGGGGATCAAAGCGATTCGAGTCCTGCCGCTTCTGCGAATTCCAGGAAGGCTCGCAGGGCCAGGGCTTCGGATCTTGGGGGGAAGATCAGGTCTTCCACAGTGGTGGCAGGGAGGCCTAGATGACGGTAGCGCCGTCTCATGGTGTCGCGTGGACCGTCCAGCGCTGGGCAAAAACACAAGATGTGTTCGAGCGTCTCCGGGGACCCGCATCTGCTGCAGTCTGGTGAGGTACAACGGCCCTTGCAGAACTTTCGAGCAGCAGGCCAGGCGCTTCCGGTGCGGAGACGGAGCAGCAGCCGTAGCTCCCTCCTCTCCAAGCTGGCCTCCCGCAGTGGGCGTGGGGGTTTGCCGTTCGCCACCCGTTGGTCTGGGTGGGCCGCCTTCAGCAGGTGGAGAAGCCTTTCTCGTGAGAAGTCACCTGCCGCCACAGCACGGGAGACCGGGACCGCAGGGCGGTGTGCCTCCTTGGCAGCGGCATCAGCTTCCTCATTACCGGCTATCCCCACGTGCGAGGGTAGCCAGTGAAGGGAGAGCGTGACGCCACAGGCCATGACGGCCAGGAGTTTCTCCAGGAGTAAGGACACCGTGACGCCCGCTTGGTCAGGATGCTGAGGGCCTGGAGCGCTGGTCTCGAATCCGTGAGGATGGCCACGGGCTGCGTCGGCAGGTTGGCGGCAAGGTGGTCCACTGCGAGGTGGAGTCCTGCCAGTTCAGCTGCAGTGGAGCTGGCTGAGAAGGGGAGGCGGCACTGGAGTGTTCCCAATGGGCAACCAATAACTTTGGGACGTCTATCGGACCACTTTACTGGACATTACGTACATCCGGCGGATGCACGACAAATACCGTGGGACGTTCAACGGGACGTCCGCAGGACTATATGGCGCAAAGGAATTGAACATCCCGAGTTAATCCCACCGGGCGTCAAAACCGGATATTCGGACGTGCTTGGACGTATGCAAATTCAGTAAAAATCTTACCCGACGTCCAGAAAACGTCCGTGGAATGACCCATATGCTGGACACAGTGAGGCTTTTGGTCATTATCACGTGCAGAGCTGGGCTTTCTGTGTATTTTTGGCACCTTCAGGATATCATATCCTGAAGGTGCCCAAAAATCCACGGAAAGTACAGCTCTGGACGTGATAATGACCAAAAGCCTCACTATATATCCAGCGGGGCACCAATGGGCTCATTGTAAATACAGCTCAAAAATCGAGACGCAGACAATAAAAGTAAGGACACAAACAAGCGCTTCTTTGTGTCCTTACTTTTCTTCTACACACCACTTATATCCAATTTCCATGTAGAAATCACATCGGTTTACTACTGAACAAATAATAAATCTGAACATGCAAAGGATGAACACGTACTTCATAAATGACGTTTAGTGTATGGCGCACAAATAATCATGCTTATCAGAAACAATAAATTATCCAATGATTTTGTAAAAGCGGCTTTATTAATGAATAAAGCGCACCGAATGTGGCACAAAATACGACAGAAGGTGACCGCACAAGGTGAAGCTGATTGACGCAGCAGCAACATAAATTCAAGTTCTGCATGAATGCACTCCAGGTCCCGTCAAAGAAACTGCGCTGGCTTTCACACAAGCTGGCGTGGTCTCGGGCCTCATGTCTTGTACAAACAGCGGTGAAGAAAAGCTGCATACAAGAAGAAGCAAGTAAGCTAGGTATAATTTACAACAAATAATTGAGCATCAAGTCATTGTAAAGACGGATTTCCAATTACAGATGTGCACAAATGCTGTCATGTATTTATTAACGACAATCATAACTACTCACAAAGCGAGGCACCTGTTGTAGAATCGTTGCACTATTTGTCAGCGACAGGCCGGCATGGTTGTAAGCAAGCAAGCAAGCAAGCAAGCAAGCAAGCAAGCAAACACTCGCTCGCACGCATACACCCACCCACACACGAGCTGTAACCCGCAGAAGAACAAGATGACCGACCTGGAATAGGGCGAGTAAGTCTGGCTTACGATTCGCAACGGCGCGTCCTCCGCATATAGTTTCGCGTTCGACAAAGATTCAACCACCAGCAAAGAACTGTCAAAAGTTCTAGCAGTAATGACGAAAAGTCAGGCACACTTAATTTCACTTACCGAAACAAGTAGGTTATCCGAATAGCTGCTTGCTAGCTGCAACGAAGGTGGCGAGCAGATCAGGCCATTGTTGTAACGGACCGTCGGCGAAAACACACAGTAGAGCTTGTTTCACGAATCACTGATGGAAAATATGCGGCAAATGGCATGAGCACAGTTACTTCATGCCAGATAACAGCCAGTGAACCATACAGAAAAGCTGGCATGCTACACAAAATGCGAAACGATGACAGCCGAGCTGCTGCGAACGCAAAACGACGCGACGACGCCAACGGCGTCTCCGCAGTCGCCGGTGCACAGCACGATCGCGAAGGACACGTTTCAGCATGAGTGCCGCCGAAGCTGATTGCACGGTGCGCCGCATGGCGCGCCGGGTGCGCTACGTGCGTGCCTGCGTTTTGCCGGTTTTACCGGTTTTACTACTGTTGTCAGTCGCGCGACTCTAACAGCACGCTCGCACAGCAGCGCTGCTGTGCGAGCGTGCTGTTAGAGGCATCGTTGTGAAACAAATTATTTTCGGGGTATGGTTGTCTGCGTCATTTGTTTGAGTAAAACCGACGGTAACCGCTCTTTTGACATGCCGTTTTTGTATATTGGCCCTTCTCGAGAAAACATTCGAAGAATGATTGAGATAGTCGTTGTGCACTCGTACTTTCACACAAAATGTCTGAAAAATGTCTCGAACTAGGCGTTATGGACTTCTTTGGCAAAATAGACTCTGGGTATGCCGTAGCTGTTGAAAATGCTAATAAAGAGTATGCAAGCACATTTGAGGGGCGAATTAATGCTATATTTAAGAAATGCATATATTTTTGGTCTTCTCGTAAACTAAGACGTTTTTTAGAGGTTTTGTGTTTCGTGGGAAGAAACTGCAGTCACGTTTACGTATGTGCGTCACCCATTCACCTTTCTCCTAAGCACGTAAATAATCGCGAGAAATGCCACGAGTGCAATGCATAATGCTCGCACAATTATCCATGAATTATTTCCTCAATCACATATTTTCCGAAAGATAAAAATTAGCGGCGGTTTCCATATGTTGCAAAATCAGTTTCACGCATTGTCAGATGAACTAGCGTGTAGCGGTTTGCATCCAAACAGCTTTGAAATGTCCGCACGGCCATCTCCTGTCGACGTCCTCTTGATATCCACGCCTGGATTATTGAAAACGTCCACGTGCTATATATTCTTGGACGTCTGTCGGAAGACCTTTTTTGGACATCCAAAACGCGACGTCCGCTGCACGCCCCGTGAACCGCCGTTCTGGGACGCGGACGTTAAGCTCTTCTTCGGACGTCGTCAGGATATTCGTTGTCCATTGGGTTGTGCCAAGCTCTGGGATCCTGCAGGCAACGGCGGCAGAGGGAGGGTTCCGGTACACGGAGCGATCGATGAACATCAGCAGGTGGCCCCTCAGCTGCTGGTGGATCTTGGCCGCCGCTGCCTGTTGAAGCTCGCAAGCCGGGGAGTGCTTCTTTGTCAGTCCCTCCAGGTGCAGGTGGATATCCGGTGGCCGCCGGGTTGGGGGTGGTGGCACGACTGGAGTCGGTGGCTGCCGCACTAGCTCCTTGTAAAGGGCACATATGCCCCCCATTCGGGAGGATGGGCGGCCCTCGAGGCGCTGCAGGAGAGCCGCTCCTTCTGGTGCTCTGTGCATCCGGTCCACGTGTAGCAGGGCCTGCCGCAGCATGAGCAGGGACACCGGAGACGCCTGAGCTTCCGCCAATGTGGCGGCCACAGGAGACGAGCGCGGCAGCCCCAGGAACGTCCTGATGGCCAGTCGATGCGGCTTCTCCAGCTGGTCCTTGCGGCGAAGGGAGAGCTGCACCAGGGGCAGGGCATACAGCATGGCTGAAGTGGCCGCTCCATGGTAGAGCCGCAGTGCCACCCTCAGAGGACAGCCACGGCCACGCAGCAGGATCCGCCCCACCATGGTCAGCACTCGTGCTGCCCTTGTGGTGACCGCCTTAACCGCCGGAATCCAGGTCAAACGGTGATCAATCTGGAGTCCCAGGTAGGTCACCGTCCTGCTCCATGGGATGGGCGTACCTCCGAGGGTCAACTTCTGAGAGTAGACCTTGCAGCCGCATTCGGATGAACAATCAGGGCCACCGTCTTCGCGGGAAGACACCTGCAGCCCGATGCCTCGAAAGAAGGAGGCCACAGCATCCAAGGTCCGCTGGAGCGACCGCGGACCGCCGGCAGGTGTCGTCTTGGCCCGTGCACCCACAGTGCTTCATCATCGGCGTAGATGGAGCACTGTGTTGGGTACCTCTCGTCCTCCGGGATGGCCGCTGGGAGGGCAGCCAGCACCAGATTGAAGAGGAACGGGCTGAGGACAGACCCCTGCGGCACCCCGGACGTCACGGCCCTGGGGCTGCTGGTGGTCCGGCCAACTCGTACACGGAGGGTCCTTCCTGTCAGGAACTGCGTGATGAAGCGTCGAAGGCAGCCCCCACGCCAAGCGCGTCCAGAGCACTCTCAATGACCACATGTGGCAGGCCATCGAAAGCACTCTGGACATCCAGTAGGACTAGGAGGGCCACGTCTCCCCTGTTTCTTGCATCCTCCAGGGTGGAGACCACATCCGCAATAGAGTCAGCCGTGCAGCGGTAGCGGCGGAACCCTGTCTGCTGCTCTGGCATGAAGTTCATTCGCCCCTGCAATCCATCTGAGGCGAGGCAGGACCACGGCCTCCATGAGTTTACAGGAGGAGGAGGTCAGTGAGACGGGCCGATACGATGTAATGGACGACGCGGGACGGCCAGGTTTCCGCACGGGCACCACCACCGCCGTCTGCCAGGTCTCCGGAAGTACTCCAGTCCACCAGACCTCGTTCATGGCTCCCAGCAGTCGCCGCCGGCCAGCATCATCCAGGTTCCGCAGCATCTGGTAGGTGATGCCGTCGGCTCCTGGGGCGCTGCGACGCTTTGTCCGTGCGAGGGCTGCATTGAGTTCGTGTGCAGTGATGGACTCCCTGCACAAGGCCTCGATCTGACTTGCGGCCCAGGCGGGATGATGGCCCAGTGGAAGTCCGGGAGCCCCTCGGTCGGGGACTGCAGTAGGCGGCGCCGCCGCCACCACAGAGAACTGGTCTGCTAGCTGCTCCGCCAGCGCGTCCTTCCTTAAGTTCATTGCGATGGCGGCCGTTAGGACGGGTTGCCGCAACGATGGTCCGGAGATGAGGGACCCAAGTAGTCGCCAGGCCGTGGCACCTCCCTTGCTCTTTCCAACGGTGTTACAGATGCCCTGCCATCCCTGCCGCCAGCGCTGATTGGCATGCCGTCGGCAGGCAGCGTTAAGGCGGTTGAACGCTGTCCGGCTTCCTCCACGAAGGTACGTTCTTTCTGCCCGTCGCCTCGCCGCTCGTAGGTTGAGGTGGTGGATGTCTGGTACCGGCTGGTTCACTGGCACTGTTGTGACGATGGTGGCTGCTTCTGCCGCCCTTGTCATGGCCCCGAAGAAGTCTCGGAGCCCCGTGGGATCGTCCAGAAGCTGCCGGTAGATCCTCCAGTCCACCACCTTGTACCGCCGTGATCTAGGGACCTTTCCGCCCGCTGGAGTGACGAGGATGGGTAGGTGGTCTGATCCCCAGGAGTCCGACGCTGTGGCCCAGCCGTAGCATACCCCGGGTGTGGCCAGGGTGACATCTATGGCCGTTAGGGACGTCCTGGCGAGCCGCTGGATGTGTGTGAAGGACCCGGTGTTGAGCACCTGGAGCCCCAGCCTGTGGACGACTTCCATTAGGTCCTTCCCGCGACAACAGTTCCTGCGGCTTCCCCAGGCTGAGTGGTGTGCATTCATGTCACCGCACAGGAGGTAGTGCCGCCCAAGCAGTGGGGTCAACCTGGTCAGCATGCTGGCGTCCCAGGGTCGACGCGGCCGGATGTAGATGGAAGCCACCGTCGTGTCTACTCCCCGGAGTCGCACCGTCACCGCACAGCACTCCAGTGGTCCCCCTGTGGCGCTGGCCACGTCGACCACCACGTGAGGGAGTTCGCGTCGGACGTATACTGCCACGCGCGGTGTGTCCTGGGGGTGGTTACTGTTCAGGCATGGAGTAGCCCTACAGGAGTCAACGGTGCACGACGTGGCTCCATTGTAGCCGACGTAGCCAGGGAGCCGCAGGTCGAAGGCAGTCCCCCTAACCTCCTGTAGTGCCAGAACGTCGTAGTCGTGCTGCTGGAGGTGTTGGGAGAGATCTGTCTTTCGTACTCGCAGCGAGAGGGCATTCCACTGCAGCACGCTTGGGCGGCAGCGGAGATTCCGGCTTGGGAGGGAATCAGCCATGCTGGGAGGTGGGAGCCAGGGAAGCCACCGCCTGTTGGTAGATGGCGTGGAGTGGGTGGGCAGCGGGCACCTGGGCGCAGGCGAACTGCATGGCCATCAGGACGGCCTGCACCATGTGGTCCACAGCCTCCTGGTTCTCCGTGGAAACCGCGGGTCCAGGTGGCGCTGGAACTGCTGCAGGCAGGGCTACGGCAGTAGTAGCAGGCGTAGGAGCTCGTGCAGACGAGGCCACGGCCGTAGCAGCAGGACCATGAGCAGCGGGCTGGGATGCGCTCGCGCTGGTAGGTGCCACTGCGGGTGGTGGTCGGTGAGAGGCCCGGGGAGACGGCGTAGCAGGCTTGCTCACGCCTTGGAGGATGCTGGCATAGGATGGGGCCACACGTAGGAGGTCCCGATCCGTACGAGTCTCCTCACGTACCGCGGCCCGGACCACCCGCCGAGAAAGTGCCGTGGTGGAGGAGGCCATGATGGTGGCCACCCGTCTCTCCTGCTGCCATCGAGGACAGGCTGGAGTGTTGGCGGGATGGGGGCCGCTGCAGTTGACGCAGCGTGGCCGTTGGCATTCCCCGTCCTTTGGGTGGGGGCGACCACATCGGATGCAGCTGTTTGGCCAGCTGCATGACTCCTTCAAGTGGCCAAAGCGGCCGCACTGCCTGCACTGCAGTGGACGGGGGCGGGCCGGCCGCACCGTGAAGCGTACCCTGAACAAGGATACCTGCTCCGGGGGGACAGGGCCCTCGAAGCGTAGGGCGACGGTACGGCCCTCCCTGGAAGCAGACAGCACCGGTACGGGCGACTGAATGGCTGGCAGCAGGCTGTCATCCGCTGGCTCCCCATCCACCCCGTGGAGGAAGCCCGTGCTCGTCCGGCGGTCAGCCGGCTCCCGGGATGCCACAGGGATCCCCTGCAACACCGTGACAGCAAGGAGTTGCTCCAAGCACTCCCTCGACGTCGCATCTGCTGCCACGATGTTCCGCTTGTGGTTGACCCTGATGTCAGCTACCCCAGGGCGCCCCGAGAGAACCTGGGCCAGGGTCAAGCGGGGGAGGCCTCGGAACGAGCCCCCTGGAGCTGAGGGCCGGAAGAGCACGGTCCCCACGACCTCGGGGTTCACAGGTAGTGCGGCAGAGTCAAGGCGCCTGGCTCTACGTTGAGCAGCCCTGGACTGTACCACCTGGAAGGCCACCTCGTCCTCCGGCAGGCTGGCTGAAGGGGGGGAGACCACAGGCACCGGGACTGGAGGAGCGGATGCCATCTCTGTGCGTACAGAGACAGTAGGAGGTGCGCGAGGTCTCTCCGAGGGAGAAGAGGCAGCAGCAGCAGCCCCTGTGGAGCCAGCTGCAGCTTTCCGTTTGCCTTTCCTATTTTTCTTCCTCCGGGGGTTCGGGGGGGCAGGAGGACGAGCCGGGGTTTTCAGGAAGGCCACCGAGGGGGGAGGAGGGGCTGACCCATCATCCATGTGCTCTGTGGTTGCCTCCAGGCCAGCTGACTCGTCCGCCCCGATAGCAGCCGTAGCAGGAGACTTGGCTGCAGGCTCGGTGGTAGAGGAGGTGGTGGTGGCTTCAGGAGGTGAAGCCACGGTGTTGCCGGAGGCCCCCCCATCTGCAGGAGATGAGTTAGAGGCGGCGGCTCGCTCCTCCAGCTGGTCCAGTAAAGAGGAATCATCCAGCAAAGAAGGAGCAGGGGGGACCAACTTGTGAGGTCCAGAAGACTCGTCGTCGCTGCTTTCCTCGCGCTGGCGCTTCCGCGACACGGACAAGTCCATTCCCTCGTCCGCCGTGGGTGGGGGCAGAGGGAACAGGACGGCAGCCGCGTCGTCGCGACTCTGGGCAGGGCTGCAACTAAGGGTCGCAGTGGTAGGAGCAGCCACGACTGAAGCAGTGGAGCCGCGAGCAGCCGCTTGCTCCTCCCGTGCTTGCCTGAGGTCGTTTTTCATCTCGGTCGACGGCGTTGGCCGGGCGCGGTCAGTGGAAGCAAGCTCGCGTAGCCAGTCTTCGACAGATGTCCGAGTCCTTTGTTCAAGCTCTATCCTGGCGCTGAGCTCCGCGTCGAGCGCGGATGGTGTCTTCGCCACGAGAGACAAGCGCGCGTGACGCCGGTGCGTCACACGAGACCGCTGAGAAGGGGCCGTGAACGTCGCCATTACGGCGGCGTCCCTGCACACAATCTTCGCACTATACGTGCCTGTCTGCACGTGCTGTTCGGCACCTGCCGAGCTCACACCGAACTCCCGTTCACGATGCGTTTCAGCCAGCCCGACTGCCCACAAAGCTTCGGTAGTTTCGGCGCTCCTTTCACGTGCAAGAACAATCTGCACGTCGGAGGGGGAGAGAAAGAGAGAAGAGGAGAGGGTCGTCGCCGAGCTGCTAAAGAACGGATACACCAAAGCTTTCATTCGCAGAGTGTCGCGCCGTGTGCCGAAAGACACGCTGCGCGACCCCCCTCCCCCCTCCCCGGCCACCCCACCGGCCACAACGGAATCCAAGAAGCCAGCCCAGCGCATTGTCATACCATATGTGCCGGGCATCAGCGAAGAGCTCGCCAGGATTCTCAGAAAAGAAGGGGTCACGGTGATACACAAGCCAGCGTCGACGCTCACCCGCCTGCTACCGCGGCCGAAGGATCGACCCCCGAGGGAACAACACCAGGGCGTAGTTTACAAGGTGCCGTGCTCACAATGCCCAGCTAGCTACATAGGCGAGAGCAAGTGCTTCCCAGAAAGATTACGCCAACATAAGAACGACGTCAGGAAGATGGAAATGCAACGCAGCGCTCTTGCAGAGCACTGTGAAAAGCACGACCATAAGATCGACTTCGACGGCGCTTCTGTTCTGGAAACAGAAAGGAATCTGGGAAGGAGGCTCTTGCTCGAGTCGTGGCACATTCAAAACACGCCGGCAAATGTGGATTCGCTCGCTGGATTTGAAGCAAGACGGACGTGCCGGCCGCGATGCCCTGGATTACTCCTCGTACCTCTCGCTGATCGGCGCCCCGTGACGGTCTCCTCGCCCGCTATGCCGTGCGCCGCTCATCGTAGGGGCCTCCGCCGCTTCGTCGATGTTGTGCACCGTGCCTCTGGCTGTGTTTCGTGGACCCGTCCCTGAACTCCCGTGACCGTCTCCCCAATCTTTCCTGTCCTCTTCTCTCTTCGTTGGATGGATGTGCCCCTCTCACTTCTTTCTCTATTTTTCCTACTTTTCTGTTATTCCCTCCTTACCCACACCCCTACAAGGCACTGCGCCGGAAATTAGGTGCCTTTTTCCTTTCCTCAATAACCACTGAAGAAGAAGAAGAAGAAATGTGAACCGGTCCCTGGGAAAAATGCCCTCGGTTTACGTTCACGGCCTTCGAAACGTGAGGGAAAGGGAAATCCGGAGCCGCGGTGGAACAAGTCAAATGTTTACATTTAAGCGTCATTTTTGACGACTGTCCCAACCAATTAACTTCTTTGCCCCACTAAATTTCCTTGAATAATTTCGAAAAACAAACCGCACTGCTTTACTCTGTATTCTTTCCAGCTTGTCTATGTTCGTTTGTGTCCAGGGATCCCAAACCGTACTGGCGTACTCAAGCACTGATCGTACATTGGAAAGATAAAGTAAAGCCCTTGCATTGACTGGAAATTGTTTGGCATTCCTTTTGAGATACCCGAGCACACGAGATGCTTTGGCAGTAACGTAGTCAATATGTCGTGTCCATGACAGATCGGTGGTAAAGAACACTCCCAAATATTTAAATTCGCGCATGGACAGTAGCTGAGTTCCATTAATGTTGTAAATAGTCTGAAATTGTTAAGTTCTTTTTTTAGAAAAACACATGTGTACTGTTTTTTTAACGTTCAGTTTCATACGCCAATCTGCGCACCACTGTGTAATCCGATCTATATCACCTTGCAGAATTGCACAATCACTTTTGTCATGAATTACTCTATACAATACACAGTCATCTGCAAACATGCGTACAGAAGAATCAATATTATCACTGATGTCGTTCACATAAATCAAGAAGAGCAAGGGGCCAAGTACCGACCCTTGCGGCACTCCTGAGGTGACGTCAGCCTCACCCGATTTTTCACCATTAATTATGACTCTTAAGTGCCTAAACTGTAAATAATTTTTAATCCATGAAATCACAGAACTGTCAATACAATACCATGACAATTTTTCAATTAACGCATCATGATGTACAACATCGAAAACATTCTGGAAATCGAGAAATATGCAGTCAATGGTGTCACCTCTGTCCAATGACAGGTCATGAGTCAACTCTGTTAGTTGTGTGACACAGGAAAGTCCAGAACGGAATCCATGCTGGCAGTTGTTTAATAACCAGTTCTCATTTAGATGCTTCATTATGCTTGAGAAGAGTACATGTTCCATCACCTTACATACCGTACTGATTAACGACACAGGACGGTAGTTCGAAACCAAATTAAGCGGTCCAGATTTGTGAATCGGTGCAATATGTGCATTTTTCCAATCAGAAGTTAAGCAACCTTCATATATGGATTTATTGAAAAGTAGACAAATATTTAGATAGTGAGTGCGCACCTAATTTCAATAAAGCAGTCCGTATGTCATCTGGACCGCTATCTTTTGTGGGGTCTAATTTTTTGAGGAAGTCTTCAATTCCGTGCAAACTAAATTCAACCTTGCTCATAGAAACGCCACAAAGTTTTCTAGGAACCTTACCGAGTGTATGCGCAAGCCTGGAGAAGACCGAACTAAAAAAAGAGATAAAGCATTCAGCTTTCTCCCTATTGTTATACACAAACGTGTCCTTGTCATCAATAGTCGGTATGGTTAGATCGTCTTTTCCATTTTTTTTTTAACTTGCCACAGTTCTTTTGGCCGATTTTTTATCCTCATTTTTAGAGTTTCAAAGTAATTGGCCTTTGTCTTTTTATGGCGTCATTCATTTTTGTCGTAAGAATTAGTAATTTTTCTTTTTCCTCTCCGTTCGGATTCTTTTTAAATTTATTGTACGCATGCTGCCGCTTGCGAGTTAATCTTTGAATATCTCTTGTAAACCACGGTTTACTTTTGCTGCGTCGCGTTGACATCAACCATGAAGGTACATATTGGTGACGTAATTCAAACAGTTTACATTTAAATTGCTCCCACAGATCATCTGCATCAGGCGTGTCTGACAGCGTTTCGAAAATGTCGTAGTACCGATCAAGCGCTTCTGATATCTTTTCAGTGTTCGCCTTCTTACGTCTTGCTCCAGTATCCGTATACCCTTAACATGACGCAAGTTCACCTCTCAAAGCACAGCGCTATGGTCACTAATACCTGGTAACACTATTGTTTGCTGGTCCTGATCAGGTAAATCAGTAAAGAATAAATCAAGCACATTATTTCCTCTTGTAGGCTGCCGTACAAGTTGGTTAAGCGAGTAGTAGTTACACATCCTTAACAATTCTTTACATGAGCCACTAATAATGCTAGTAGAATTATTTGGTTGATGCCAGTCAATTTCAGGCAAGTTAAAATGACTCCCCAGTATTACGTGATCACCGTTAACTGCCTCAATTTCTTCATTCAAGTCATTCATCACTTGAACCTGACTACTCGGCGGTCTATAAAAGGAACAAACTGACACAGTCTTTCCATTTTGCAAGCGTAGTTTCACCCACATTGATTCAATTGTTTGTGTTCCCATTTCTAACATTTTGGAATAAATTTCCCGTTTCACCAATATAAAAACACCTCCGCCTTTGAACTCGCACATTCTTGTTCGGAATAAGGACTGCAGAGGTTTGGTGGGAAACTCGAGGTAGGAGCTGTCCCATGCCGACTGCACCTGGTAAAAAGAGTTGTCCGAGGCCTCCCCTTTTGTTCCAGACAGAACCCGTCTTCGGCTGTTTCCTGTGCTTGCCTGCCCACGCGGGCATAAGCTCCCGAAATTTGCCGCGCTCTGTGCTTTCCTCAAAGCGCCGGCCCAAGGGGGAAACATGATGAATGACAAGCGTGACTGACATCAGCGCGCAGCTCGGCGCCGGCCGAGTCGCATTCCAAAGCCGATCGTAACAGCTTCTCCGCCGGGGGAAGAAGATCCCGAGGTACGGTGGCCAGCAGGTACTGTGCAGAGGAATCTGTATCGCAGATCGTCGTCCACACTCCAGGCCTGAACACCATGGATCCGATGATCATATCTCTGCAGGATCATAGGGAGCGCTGCTCGCAGGAATGAGGTGTCGTCCTCTGTCCACTTCCTCCGAAGGCCATATCCGGTGACCGTCTGCCTCGCTGTACCAGCACTTGATAACATGAGGGTGAAACCGCGCCGAACACACAACCACAAACAAGCAAGCACACAGCAATCCTCCACCGAGATTACCCGGGCTTTGCTCCCCTCACGCTGTCCGTTTCTCCATGTCCTACTTTTAATTCTATTTCCCTCCTGTAGCAACACCAAAAGCAGCCACTACTTACTATACAGAATTACAACCAAGACACTGACAAATGATTACGTAAACACCAACAAAAGGTTATTGATAAAATAGAAAACAGGAAATCATTTCGAAGCCTTCGGTGCACTAGGGGCAACGACTCAAACCATCGGCATTGCCGTTGAGCTTGCCCTTTTTGTAATGAATATCAAAGGTGTACTGTTGAAGAGCCAAGCTCCAGCGCAAGAGCCGGCCATTTTTGGAAGACATGGACCGTAGCCATGTGAGGGGACAGTGGTCAGTTTCTACAGTAAACCTTGAAACAATGATGTAACAAGCTAGCTTCTGCACCGCCCAAACAACGCAGGCGCACTCCTTTTCGGGCGCACTGTATGCTTCCTCACGAACTGAAAGCTTTCGACTGGCATACAGTACCAGGTGCTCATGGTCGTTATCTCCCCTTTGACAAAGCACGACACCCATACCCCCGTCGCTGGCATCACAGTGGAGAATGAATGGCCTAGAGTAATCAGGCGCGCTCAACACTGGCTGACTCGTTAATGCTTTCTTCAGCGTTGAAAATGCGTGTTCTTTTGCCTCACCCCACTTTACCATCTGGGGTTCCGTTTTTCTGAGAGCATCCGTCAACGAACTTGCAATCTCAGAGTAACGTGGAATGTTCCTTTGGTTTTAACCTACCAAACCAAGGAACGACCGTATGTCCTTCTTCGTTCAAGGTTGAAGGAAATGGTCTATTGCGGCCAGTTTAACTTCTGACGGCCGGCGGTAGCCTTGACCTATTACATGCCCTAGATAAGCCACCTCAGCGCGTCCCAATTGGCATTTCGCTGCCTTTACTGTCAAGCTGGCCTCACGCAGACGACATAGCACGGCTCGCAAGTGTTTCACATGGTCGACCCATGAAGAAGAAAATATAGCAATGTCATCTAGATAAGGAAGTGCAAAGTCCTCCATACCCTGTAGCACCTTGTCCATCAGGCTGGAGAAACAATGAAGGGAGTCGTATGTGGATGCGAAGCAGCGGGGAGATGGTTCGCTTGAGATGCTGTAATTTTTTTAGGAGCAGGCTCACCAGTTTCTTAAGCTGGGGTGAAGTCCCGTGCCGTAAGCTGCACCCATCCATTCAAAGCGTGGTGGAACGCGAAGAGGAACGCTACGCGCGTCGTGTCTTCCCTGTAGCCTGGCCGTTAATTCTCACAGGGCGAGCGGGGAACGCGGTCGGTGGGGGGGGGGGGGAGGTGATTCTTAAAAGGAAGAGGGAAATGAAAATGGAAATTGGGTGTGGAGTGCACGATAACTGTCTCTCAAGTGAGGACACCTCAACCGCGCGAGTAGAGAGGGAAGGGGGTGGAGAGGAGGTATGTGGAGAGGGTTTGCGCATGCGCAGTAAGGGAGGTCACGCCGCCACCGGATTGAACTCCGCCATAAGATGCTTCGCATCTAATACGGTGCATTCTTCAATCCTAAGCTAAGGATCTTTGGCCGAGGAGGAGGAGGAATAAACATTTTATTCAAATGGCAAACTAAGGTTCCCGTGGTTGGAGCCCCTATTCCAGGGCCCCACTGGCCCGAGCGGCTCGCTTGGCCTGGTCTAAGGTTGCCTGCTGGCTTCCCAAGTCCTGCCGGGTGAGTCGCACCTCCCACGACCTATCGAATTCGTTGCGTGTGATGAGTGGCGAGTTGCCCTCTGCTGGTCTTTGTCGGCAATTCCAAGTGATGTGAATGAGTGTTGGTGTGTCGCCACACCAAGGGCAGCGGTCAGCGTATTGGGACGGCCGCGTTTTACTGAGTGTGTGTATGTCCGGATATGTGTTTGTCTGTAGGCGTCTCCAGTCCCTGGATTGCCAGCTTGTGAGTTTAGGGTGGGGTGGCGCCATTGTCTGCCGCGCCCGTCTTTGGCACTCGAGGATATCTCGCGGCAGCGTAGGTATGAAGTAATCCGCCCGGGTCGGCATGTCCGCGGCTCGGAAAGTTAATGCTCGAGCCAAGCGGTCCGCCCGTTCGTTTCCACCTACACCTTCGTGAGCGGGGCACCATGTGATGCCGTGGTCTTCTTGGAGGTTGGATCCTAGTATGCGTAGGACGCTCTGGGGAAGGACGCCTCTGAGAAACAGTCGACAAGCCTCTTGTGAATCTGTGATAACGTGCGCAGATTGTCCGTTGCCCTCTGCTGCCCGGATGGCTATTGCTATGGCCGCCGCTTCTGCTACGGCGATGCTCTTCGTGCATATTGTCGCCGACGTGATCGCTTGGTTTCCATTGGTGACGATCGCTGCAAATGCTCTTTGCCTCGTTGGGTATGGGCTGGAATCTGTATAATAGGTGTCTGGGTTATTTCGTAACCGTTCCAGCGCCACCGCTCTTGCTCGTCTGCGGCCGGCATTAACCGTCGGGTGCATGTTTTTCGGGATCGGGGCGACGTGCAGGGGCGTAGCCAGAAATTTTTTTCGGGGGGGGGGGGGGGGTTGAACCATACTTTATGTACGTTCGTGCGTGCGTTTTTATGTGTGCGTGCATATATACGCAAGCAAAACTGAAAAATTTCGGGAGGGGTTTGAACCCCCCCAACCCCCCCCCCCCTTGGCTACGCCCCTGGCGACGTGTATGTGTTCCCTAACTTCTCTGGGTATGTTACGCGTCTCCTCACCGCAGAACTGTGGTGACAAGGGGTAGTGAAGCCTCTTTAGCAATACTCTGCCTTGCATCGTCGAGTTGAGTCTTTCTCTCTGCGCGATCAATACGGCTGCAGCGTGTTCGTCGTATGTATTATAATTTCCCAAGCTTTCCAAGCGCTCTGTGTCAGTGCAGTCGGGGTGGCCCAATGCGGCTTTGTAGGCAATGCGTATGAGTATGTTGACCTGCTCTGCTTCCCATCTGCGTGTGAGTTGGTACGGGAGAGCATATGTAATGCGGCTAATGATGAAGGCATGTACCAGCCTCCTGGTGTCTCCTTCCGTCATGCTCTCATTACTGCAGGTTACTCTCCTTATGAGTCTCGCTACGCTCCTGGTTGTGCGTTTAAGTTTTTTTATCGTTGACGACACGCTGCCCGTCTCCTCTATCAGCATTCCCAGCACCCTGAGCTCCGACACTTGTTTTATCTGGTTTCCGTTCAGCTCCAGATCGAAAGTTGGGAAGCGCGTGCAGCGGGTGTTTTTGGGCCTGATTTGTATGAATTCAGATTTTTCCGGAGCGCATGTCATGCCTGCCCTCTTGGCGTATTCGTCGATTGTGTCGACTGCTCTTTGTAGAGTTTCTTGTCGGTCTCCATAGGATCCTTTCGTCGCCCAAAGGGTGACGTCGTCGGCGTAGATGGCTAATCCAAGTTCTGTGTCTTCCTCCAACATTAGAGCCAATTTCCGCATCCCTATGTTGAATAGTAGGGGGGGCAGTATGGAGCCCTGTGGAGTGCCCTTATTCGCTATGCGAGCCCTGTCGCCTCTTAGATGGCCCAGGCTTATGGACGCCGTTCTGTTGTTTAGAAAACTTTGCACGTAGCTGTAGGTTCTCTCCCCACAACCTATCTCTTGTAGGCCGGTCAATATAGTGTCATGAGATATATTGTCGAAGGCGTGTGTGTGTGTGTGTACGTGTGTGTGTGTGTGCGTCGCGTGTGTGTGTGTGTTTGCTTCTTCAGGGTGCTGTATTAAATACACTGAATTAATCATTAAAACGAAATTCATTGCACTGCAGCTTGTTATGCCATCCCAACCGGCTCGTCGATCAACGGGCTCCTGACATCACAGAGCGACTTGGATCTGACAGTCCTGTGTAACCCACTCATGGTAAGTTTCATGCCTTGCAGCTTTCATGAGTGCTGCGTGCTTGTTGACACGTCATTGGAAAGCCAAAATATCGACATTTGATATACATCCAGGTGCATACTCGAAAAATAAAACACAATTGCAAAGGTACTCCAGTACGCCGTTTTGTTTTCATTCTAACCTAACTATACAGCCTAACAGCAGCTTAAAGGACCCCTGACAGCAAAATTTTCGTTGATGACTTTTTTACTGTAATTTGTAGCTTTGTGTCTGGCAATCCCTAAGTTAAATCGTAAATGCTCTAGCGTATCGCATACCTCATTCTAGCGTAGTTAATTACGACCATTTTAGCGTCACTTCAAAACGCCCGCCTAAAAACCACAAGAAACTGGCGCCCCATGCGGGGGAGCGTCAAAGGCCACGTGCACACAAGCTGTGGTGACGTTGAAAGCGCGGTTTTCAAATCGGGGCCCCGCGCGCGGTAGAGATTGAAAGTATGTGGGTGCCTCGGTATGGGTTAAACCTGTTCAGCGCGTGTCCCTAAAGTCCCTAACAGGGAAAAATCTAGGGACTTTATGTCCCCTCACGAAAACTACCTCGAGAGCAGGCCGACAACAAAGCAAAAGGGGTGCGGAACAATAGGCCTCGCCGGGTGCCCGTCGTCGTATTGTGCACGTGCGCCCCGCAAACCTTCTGTGACGTCCACAATACTTGCTTTACTCGTGGAACGTCACGCGGGGCCTCTATCTACGTCGTACCAGGATGTCGCGAGGTGCAGCCAACTCAAGTGAGCACTCCATGCTTATTTTAAAACCAAATTAAGATATCTTAAAGGCAACGTTCGTCACTAATAATCGATCAGATGTGCCCCCGTATACAGGAAAGTCAAACAACACAAACATCTCGAGGTTTCAATCTTTGTGTCAGGGGTCCTTTAAAAACCCTAGATTTCTTTCGCTGCATGCAGGGCTTTAGACAACGCTCTTTTGCTTGTTTTAAAAACTGATAAGACATCGTTCTCTCCTTGACTACAATATCGCAGTGGACAATAAACTCAAAACTTAGCAAATTATAAAGCTAATTAGCAATATGTAATTAACCAGCTAACAAACTAGCACATTCCTGGCACTTCTTAACGTACACCGCAGCCAACAGTTTCCTTGTGAAGAAGTTCCTTTTTTTAGTTTTTTTTTCGAAATGCCCGTGATTCCAAAAAGTCAGTTTCACCGCAAGGGTGAAGCAATGAATGCGATAGCAACAAACTGAAGTGTTACACGAAGTGAGACTGGCAGCTAACTGTTTTGTATCCGATCTCGCGTAACTACAAAACACTGAAGAATACGGCAGCTCCAGGCAGAGATGCTCACCGCATAGTCACTTCGCGTTGAGAGCGCAGCACGTACAAGTATATACTAGCCGCCCGCTGTGATGGCTTTCGAGATAGCGCGCGCGCCTCCGATCGCTACCGCGCCCTTAGATCCAAAGTTCAAAGTAGTGGCTCCTCGCGCGACAATCCTCTCCCGCCCCCCCCCCCCCCCGCTCCCCACCTCGCGTGTCTTTTTTCTTTTTCATCGTCGTTAAAGACGGCGGGGCGTTTCCTGTCTGCTTCGACGGCAGGCGTACCGAGCGGAGTGATGTTATCGCATACACCCTCCAAACGACGGAAACGGGCCGGCTCGTTTCATGTCTGCTTCGGGCGCATTCGTCGTCCCCCGCTCGCATGCTTTTACCCGCGGTAGAACAACCATGCGCGGGGAGATTTGTCAATTTGGAGTTCATACTGGAAGGACATGACGGCGACGGCAACGGCAACGGCGACGGCAAAAACCCGTCGAGACTGTCCATATAATCGCTATCGCAATAAAAGGCACTGACACAAAAATGTTGGTCTCGCTTTTTTTTCTTTTCTTTTTCTTTTTTTGCTACAATACTTTGCTGAAGGCATATTAGTCTAGCACGGTATATCGCTTGCTGTAGCGCACGACAGATACAGTTTACCGACCTGCCTCGTTTGTTCGGAAGAGCTCCGAGAACGACAAGCCTTCGGGCGAAACTATCGTCATCCACACGCATACTGAGAATTGTGACGCATTTCCCATATTTTCCGGAATTGTGCTCGCGTTGTTGTGCCTGGCGCAGGTGCTGGGCGATGTCGTAGCCGTCGTCGTCGTCGTCGTTATCATCGTCGTCTGGTGGCAACGACTTTCTTGAGGATTCCACACTTTCCCAACGTTCGCCACGGGCACGAACTCGCGAGCAGTCGTCGAATAGCAGTCAGCAGGCTCAGCTGCAGTGATGACGTCGCGGACGTTAGATGTGACCTTCAGGTCACCTTAGGTGATGTGAATGTCGGGAGGTGTGGCGTATAGCGCTCGATTACGCATGGGAACTTCAAAATTCATAGAATTTACTTTCCAAGGTATATTAGTTGTCGAGATTTGGTTGATGATATTTAAGCATGTTCCCGGGAATCGATACTGCAGCCTGTCTCAGCCGCGACGCCTTGTGTCGCTGCCCCTTCGAGTATTTTCAAATAATTCGCTAACACAACCGGCATACAACAGCGTACTATGTATAATTGCTGGGATTTTACGTCTCAAACCAACGATATGATTATGAGGGACACCTTAATGGAGGGATCCGGAAATTTCGACCATCTGGTGTTCTTTAACGTGCACCTACACGGGTCTGGACTCTGAAGCATTACGTTTCCATCGAAATGCGACCGCAGCGGCCGAGATTCGATGACGCGACCTTCGGGTCAGCAATCGGGCGCCATAACCACTAGACCACAGCGGCGTATAGGTTCCGGTGTTGAAGCCTACGTTAATTGTCGACCGCAGCTAGCATAGCCGGGTTCCTCTACTCGGCTGCCTTCATATACATAAGTCGCGAATTCGTGCATACGCCTTCGCGCACGTAACTCGTTCTAACCCACTCTCGCGCAAAACATGTTGTCATACATATCTGCTTGTGGTGTGCGCGGTTCGGTAACAGGTGTCTCAGCTTGCGACTGCTTCTGCGCAGAGCTGATAGACGGAGCGATCAAGGCGACGGTGAGTTAAGGCAAATTTATATACATATGTACAGAGGCGTTACATATTCGGCGCTGGGGCCGACAGCTTATGGGGCTCGCACAGCGGTGCGACGACGACCCGGGATTTCTTCGTTCGCTGTCTCTCTCCGCGCAGCTTGGTTCTTTTATAGGCCTGGCCGACCCCTTGCATCAGCCAGTAGTGCGAAGCCTCCAATCAGGAACCGGCGTTGGTCGCTGGCTCGAACCGGATCCGCGGGGAGGAGGGCTTGCCGCACGTTGCGGGAGAGATTTCCGTCGGTTGCGTCAGGCGCAGCGCCGGAGTTGCCGGGGATTGCGTAAGGCTCCCGCCTCGTTGCATCAGCGGGTGTTGACGCTGGTTGCGTCAGACGTTTTACCAGCTTGAAATCCTTGTCGAAGCAAGGAAGTTTGGGTTGGGAGCCCTGGCAAACAGCGCCGTGTAAACTGATGATTTTACAAAACCGTTATCTAATGAGCTCGTAATTGCACACCGTGTGCTCAACAGTTTCTTGCCAAGCTAGTGACCTTCTTTGCATGTCTGGTTGAGGTCCGTTATGAAACTCTTGGGTCATGTTTCTGTGCGCTTGTAGCTAGAATTACGTGCTAAAGCCGTGCACGGGTCGCAGTTTCAAGCCCGAGCCCGGTCCGGGCCCGCTGACTGCGTCGAAGGCCCGCCCGAGCCCAACGCTAAAGGGCTGTGAGCCCGCCCGGCCCTGACCGATGTACAAAAACAAAAGCCCGAACCCGGCCCAGTGCGGCCCGACATTATGAAGGTTTACTGCGGAGGCAATGGAGATATGGCATTTCATTCAACATGCCAAAGTGAAATATAAACACAGGACACGTGAACATGCTGTTCACTTATTCGGCCTTCAGTTAAGTGTGCGGTCGATCATCACATATCCCGCAGAACTGAAGTTCCGTTCGATGCTCGCACTGGCAGCCGGAATTGCCAATTATCTTTTATTGCGGTAGCAATTATATGGACACTCTCGACGGGTTTTTGCCGTCATACGGGTTTTACTGTATAAAGTCCAAATTGATAAGAGCCCCCCGCGAATCGTATGTTCTTCCGCGGTTAAAAGCGTGCGAGTGGGGGCGACGAACGCGGCTGAAGCAGAGATCAAACGAGCCGGCCGATCTCCGTCGCTCGGAGGGCGCAGGCAATAACATCACCCCGCTCGAGAGGCCTGCCGTCGAAGCAGAAGGGAAACGCCTCGCCCATCTTAAACGTGCATGGAATGACGCGAGGGGGTGGGGGTGTCGCTCGAGCAGCAACATTTAACTTTGATTCTAAGGGCGTGGTCGCGATCGCTGACGCCCGCTATCTCGGCAGCCGTGCGAGGGAGGCTCGTATACCCTTCTACGTGCTGCGCTTTCAACGCGAACACACTGTGCGGAAAGTGGATCTCTCCCTGGAGCGGCCGTATTCTCTTACACCAGCGTTTTGTACATTACGCGAGATCGGATACAAAAGAGTTAGCTGCCAGCCTCACTTCGTATGCAGACAGACAGACATATATAGAACTTTATTTGGGTCCTGAGAAACGCTACTCAGAGCAACGCCGCGGGCCGGTCCCACGTGGGGACAGGGAGGCTTAGCCTCACCGCCGCATCATGGGCTCTCTGGACAGCCCGTAGTTGTGGTAAAAACTCTGAACTTCGTAAGGCAAGCATAACAAGCTTGGGATATTTACACTATTTGTTCATCCAGAAGTTTAGTACTTCATATGCAGGACAGGATGGTGATTCCATGAATGGATAATCACAAAGCTAATCTTGTGTGACTTCACCTTCTCCCCTTGTGTTTAAAGTGGCTAAAGAAAAGGAGAACCTAGAAAGGGGGCTGGGGCGGATAATGCGCTACTTGCTATAGAAATCAATTCCGGCACAACGTCTATATTATGGACTTGATTCGAGTTTTGCGCATGACCCGGCCCGCCCGATAAAATACAAAGTAGCCCGAGCACGACCCGGGCCCAAGATGAGAAGACGTCGGCCTACCCGCGCGCGGTCCGCGGGCCGGGCCGGGCTCGGGCTTTCGGGCTACACGGAGCCCGTGCACACCTCTATAATACGTGCTATTGATGCGGTTTCCACTTTGAATTCATAAGCGCACGTTGCTTCTCGTTTGGAGCTTATTTTCTGATTAAACATGCGCCTAACGACTGTTCTAAACTTATTGACTTGTGCAACGGTTGAAATTGTCTTAGCCCAACAATTTCACTTTTGCTAACGTGTAAGCCACTGTCCTCATTTATAAATATGTTTATAAGTTATTGTGAAGTATCTGTTAAAGCACTGTTTTTAACAGCTGTTTTCTTGCATAACACATACCTTCTATTTAAACTGATCGCCGCTGCAGCACTAGTAATATCTGTGCCATCCCTGCTGCTAGTCGACCTTAGAGATACCGAACGTCTGTTTTCTTTTTCCTGTAGGTTAGTGTTTAGTTGCTGTAACTAAGGAATGAGTAATTAAAATCTGAGATGTGGTATTTTCACATCTGAGCGCAGACGACCACCCAGATTGAGGAGCAAGGGGCCCAGCTTTTGAGCTCTCTCGGAGCAACGCTGGGCAACCAAGGCAAGTATTAGTACTGATTACTGATTGCCAGCCGCATTCACTAAATAGCTCATAAGTGCACGAGCAATTCTAATGATATATGAAAATTTATTGCCTACTGTGGCCTTACGAGTATGTTAGCCTGTAGCGCAGCCAGAAATATTCTTCGGGAGAGGGGGGGGGGGTTAACTATACTTCATGTGTGCTTGTTCGTGCGTGCGGCATATGTGTTCATGTGTATATGTACATGCAATATTGAAAAATATTGGGGTGGGGGGGGGGTGAAATTTCCTAACCCTGGCTACGCCAGTGATGTTGGTGTAGCAATCTCCGCAGTCTCCTCCTTGAGGGGCCGCTTTGACATAAAATGGCTTATAGAGCTATAAAAGGAACGCACAGTGGCGATTCTATGCTCTCAAGCTTCATTTACATGAATGCAAATGTAGACCCGTGTGCCTGCTTGTCACAGAGCTCAGTGAGCAAAAAGTCACAATTAAGGGGTGAATGACAGAACGAGCGGGTCTATAGGGAACACGAACATTTATCATAGCCACTATTAAAGGACCCCTGACACCGAATTTGGAAACTCGAGATGCTTGTGTTGTTTGATAGTCCTGCATGCGGGGGCACTTCTGACCGATTATGAGTGACGAGCGTTGCCTTTAAGATATTTTAATTTGGTTTTAAAGTAAGCCTGAGTGCTCATCTGAATTTTGAACTCCTATCAACATAACCACTAGTATGACGTAGACGTAGGCCCCTTGTGACGTTGCAGAGGTATAGCAAGTGTTGTCGACGTCACAGACAGAAATATGCGCGGTGCATGCACTGTGGTATATTGCGAAGCATGTTTGCTCTCCCACCTTCTCCTTCTTCGGTACGTGTCGGCAGGCAGCGTGAGCTCTCCGTGTGTGTGTTCTCCAACTGGCAGTTCAACAAGCGCGTGGCTGACGTCACCCAATACTGAGCGCACATCATCACGCGTGCCCCGAGGCGCGACCGCCGCGGCGCGGCGCTAGTTTCTTATCCTCTTTCGGCGCGCGTTTTGAACCTACACTAAAAATGACCATAATTAACGCTGCCAGGATTAGACATCACGTTGGAGCATTTACGGTGTCATTCCGTGGTTACAAGACATAGACCTACTTATTACAACATAAATGTCACAAACAAGAAATCGGCTGTCAGGGGCCCTTTAAGAGTGAGCGATGCAACATTTTATCCATGAACAATTTGTACTGTATACCGTACTTTAGTTCGGTGTAGTGGCCCTCCTCAGCAGGACAGAAGCTTGTTGCTCTTCTTGGCCTATTGAGATTATAGTTTACGTGAGATTTCCAACTGCTGCGCCCGCATTTACAGGCACGTGACTAAGCAGCACAAGTTGGCTTACCCGAAGGAGGTCAGCTAAAGCCTTAATTAAACCTGTGTGGGCACATGCATACATGCTTACGTACGCTGGGGACATGCATATGTACGCTGTAACGCAGCAGTTGAGAAGAAAAACCAATAGCTTATCATCCGTTATGTTTTCGTTGCAAAACAGGGCAGATTAAAAAATTGGGGGACGCTTAAGCTTCGCCTTTAAGAGTTGAATGCGATGGCGATCACCTGCCCCTAGTGCGCATTTCGAAAACTACGAGTGTTTAACAGAATGCGCGCACTAAAGTGTGTGCCTGATGTAATGGGTAGCATGCCTTTAACCAGGAGCAAATATGCTCGAGAAACTTTTTCGAAGTTGCGATGCACCCACTACGTGGTCTTAAGGGAATACGCGCAGTAATGTGTGTGCCTTTTGCAATGGGTGATTGTCTTTCAACCACCAAGTCGTTATTATATGGACATGGTGTGACGCTCGATGGAAATGTACGCTTGTACCACGCAATATTACGGCGATATGACATCTCGTACTGTGACACCTGTATACAGGACGCGTATTTTTGGGAAGTATGAACGTTACTTTTAGCACAGCTCCAAGCAGAGGCGTGGCTATGTGGTAGAACACCTGCTTGCCACGCAGACGGCCTGGGTTCGATTCTCACTCGGACCCAACATTTTTATTATTTATTTTATTTGCAGCTTTTTCGATTTTTCGGTCACGGACAAGATGATGATTTTTCGGTCACAACCAACGGCGCCGACGCCGACGGCGGAATTTCTGCGATACGAGCTCTTTAACGCTATCGCGTTAAAATAGCACATACCTTGGCACGGTCCTAAATTTATTTTAAGGGTGGCCATAAATAAGATATGCCCTTGTGTTCATGCTATATACAGATGAAAAGTGAAACTTGGCGTTGCTACAGAAAGTGTTCACGGGAACATCCTTACATATAAGTGTTTTAACATTCGCTCATGCTCTCAATATTCACACCAGTGAAACATCTTGCAAAGCCTATACGCTTTGACGCTGCACATTTTCTCCCGTACCAACATTAAAATATGGGCAACCCTAGCTTCAATGCACTTACAATAACGGTCTGACGGTTCGTGCATGCTTTGGCGCAGGCCAAAATAGTTTCACACGGCAGTTCACACGGGTGGCTGCACCCGTTTACAGTTAGTTACCTTGCTGCAGTTGCCCACTTGCTAGGATTTTTTTCCCTTGCGCATCATGCTCAATGCGGGCGTTGTCTTAAGTAAATCAAAATAATAGAACCTGTAAAGAAAAGTCGGTGCTTTTACATAGCGCATTGTGTTTCCTCCGTGCGCATCCACCCGTATACTTCCTACAACGCCGCACTAAACATAAATAACCTAATTGTACGCATAAATTTGGCATTCACGCAGAAGTTACCCTACTTTTACAACCTTCAAAGTGATGGCTCTCCCTCTGCAGTAACTGCTGCATAAAATTGCTTCTATTATTTTGATATGCACTGGAGGCGCCCTTATTTGGCACGTTATAAGCAAGCAAAAATGAAAAAGACACTTGCACGTATGCGACTGCGGCAAACCGACTGTGAATATGCACGTCAACAGGTTTCCTTACTATAATCTGCCGTCACCAGCATTTACTGATGAGCAAGTGGTTTAATTTGGAACAAAGGAATCTGCTCTTTCGATTATGCAGGGTTTCGAAGACGGTCCACACTAATGAATTAATGTTCTTTTATTATAGAGTCTGGGGGTTTTACGTGACAAAACTGCGATATGCTTATGAGGCACGCCGCAGTGGAGGGCTCCGGAAATCTCTACCATCTGGTGTTCTTAAGGTGCACTCATATTCCATGGTACAGGGGCCTCTACCGTTTCACCTCCACCGAAATGCGACCGCCACGGTCGGGATAGAAACCGCTACCTTCGGGTCAGCAGCCGCGCATTGCAACTACTATACTACCGAGGCGTGTCAGTGGGACGCATACACTCTTAGAGTAAGGCACTGTCCATCTTAAAGAATATGCGACAGCACATGACATGACAAAAAAACTTATTTGAGCGCTGAGGAACTGAGATATAGAGAAGCCGGACCCTTACACCCCCCCCCCCCCCATACCCACCCCTTTGTGCTACGCAGCTAAAAGGCAAACGGCAGAAAAGAACGCGTAGCATTAGTGTACTGGACCGTCTGATCGAGTAATACGCAATGAAATCGCGAGTGGAGAAACGATGGTCTACATTATATCAATGCCTCCGAGAAGGATCTTGTGGGTCACTTCATTCGCTCCATGCTGTACGCAGTTTCCACATGAGCGCTGTCATAGAACATGTGGTACGAAGTGCTTTGATTCTAGAAAAATCGACAGCTGGATTAGTTGGTTCTTGAATGTCTTGAGCACAGCGCAACAACGACACAGACACCAGAGGAATATAGGACAGACCAAAGCGCTGACTCTCAACTCAACTCAATTCGAATCTACATTCCACGTGGGAATGCCCCAAGCCGCCCGTCCTACCTGGATCACCCATTCACTCCTCCCAGTGGTAAGCCGCTCTTTCAAGCATAGCCCTGGACGACCTGCGAAGGCTGATTGGCCGGGCAAGCCGGGCCGCAGCAGCAAATGGGGCCCTGGACTGAGGTTTACACACTCTGAGAGTTGACAAGTAAAAAGAAACCAAAAAAATTACAGCATATCCACGGGTGAATTATGACGAGCTTGGGCGAAGCTCCTGAAGCAATCATGGTCTCGGGATTCGCTTCTCGTTGAGCCCGTTTTGCAGCGGCGTCCTTGGCGCGCACCGTCACGGGATCCGCCTGGCTGCCGCCAAGCGAGCGCCCGCCGCTGCGCATCGTCCATGCTCCGCCAACGATCGGACACGTACGGCGACGATCCAGGAGAATGAGAGAGGCGCTCGCTCCCCGCGCATCCCAGCGCAGCAGCCAATCGGAGAGCAGCGGCACTTCCAGCGCCATCTAGTGTCGACCCACACAAGCGCCATATTGCACACAATTCTATTGGACCAACGCCATCTAGGAAATGAGAAGAGAAATGGTGATGACGACACAGATTGTGTACAGCGCCACCTAGAATATCGTCCCTGAACTGCAGGTTGTATGTACTTCTATGAGACAGCGCCATCTATTGCATCATACGGGAGATCCGCCTACGCCGGACAACGGAGACATGACAAGGTTAGACTAAGAGGAGCTACGCCCCTAAAATGTTTTCTACTATACTACATGCAAAGGTAAATATTGACGACCTATTACAATCAAGACTGATATTTTCTGACGAGTTTTGTGAAGAATGGTCACATGAGTGGTAGGTTGTCAATATTTTAACTGCGCATGTACATCAGCATAACATTAAATTGCTAGTCAGTGCTGTGGAGTATCCTATATACTTTACTGGCGTCCGTTTCGTCATTGCGCTGTGTTCAAGGTGTTGAAGTACTTTTACTCGTGCTGCAATTATCAAAGCTGTTTCAACTCTGATACCGAGTGCTTCAGAAAGGCTGGTCGAGGTTCGATATGTCAGCCAGCCTTTCTGTGGCACTCCTGTTCGTGCAGCCTCTATAGCACATTACTCACGACCTTAATGAAAACCAATAGACAATGAAGGCAAGGAAAGTATAGGGGATGTGCCCTATACGTTCTTTGACGCAATACTGCTACACAATACGTATTGTACATATTGCTTGACACAATACGCACACAAATCGAATTTCCTAGAATGTATGTCTAAGATTAGGGATGTTCGGCTATGTCTTTAAAAAATGGTAACATGGTTAAGCAACTATCTTAACGAGGGGTACAACAGCCGATGACGTGCAATGTACTGCAGATGATTTTATTTTGAGCGCGTGCAATTTCTGGGCACGAAACGCTGACCTACAGAGGAGGCCATTTCGCATCCTCACTGGCTCTACAAGCAATGTCATTGTTATTGCTGTCATTATAGATGTACACAATGAGGCATTTCATTGCGTTTGAGATGCGCGACGTTAACTAGGAACATTAAAGGGCCCCTCACCAGGCCACATAGAAAAATTTAGTTAGACGCTGGATGTTGTTGTGTGCCGAATGAAGAGCAGTATGCCGCAAGAATTTTTCAAATCGGTTCATTACGAGCTGAGAAAAACAATAATTTGTAGCGGCGCGAAACGATGATGCGAGGAGGCAGTTTCAAACCCTTGCCACTCGCACCGTGTAGCCTTCGCAAGCCAAATTCCTTCCCTGCCCTCTTCCCTTGACACAAACGCATGAACACGTCATGAGCATGCGTGGTCACGTGCGCATGACGTGCCCGAGCCAGCCCGAGCACGCGAGCGGCGCTGCACGGCCGCTACCTTTTTTTTTTATGTAGTGGCCATGGGCGTTCTGTCGGCGTTCTCTGTAGTGTACTGCCTGTTTCTGCGGGACGGGCATGAAAGTTGAGACATTTGTACGGGCACGAGTGTGGCGGTATCATGAGCCAGTGCCGCATTAACGTTTACTTGGACGCGGTAGAATAAATGAGCATAATGAGTGCTCGAACGCGCCAGAACATTACTTTCGTTTCCAGGGCTGGCGTCTGCTCGATGCGCTAACCGCGGGGACACGAACGCATGGGAAAGGGAGGCACATTAGCCCCGCATCTCGCTGCAATTCACGAAAAAAAAATGAAAAAGACGCACACATCCCTTTGTGTGTCTCATTATTTCTCTCAAGTTTTATTAATCTATTCAAGCAACAAATTACACAAACTACGCATGTCGTGTCAAATAATTATCGCAGTCTCACGTGCTACTGTTGGCGACGTTAGAGCACAGTCGTCTACGTAGAAGAGCGACGTCATAGCACTACCATCTAGGTAGGGCCATTTTCTCATGTACGTCATCCCCTCATTCTCTAAAGCGCGTGCCCGCGAGAGGAAGGGCAAGCAGCGTTCACCTCGAAATTTGACCCATTTTCGCGGCGCTTAGCGTTGCTAATTTTGGCAGACGTGATCGTGAACGCCCAGTGTATGCATTACGCTCGGTAGCTCAAAATAGTCGAACCTGGTGAGGGGCCCTTTAAGAGTTTGTGACACTCAACACAACGCGTATTTGGCCTGCAGTTCACTCACACTTTTAAGTGAATGTCTACTCCACCATAAATGTGGGAGAATGCCGACCAAGGAAACGGTCGGGCAAAAAATAAAATTATATATATATGTATATACATGTGTGTGTGTGTGTGTGTGTGTGTGTGTGTGTGTGTGTGTGTGTGTGTGTGTGTGTGTGTGTGTGTGTGTGTGTGTGTGTGTGTGTGTGCGCGCAGCGCAAGGCTGGGTCACAGCATGGCCGGTGGGCACCTATAGGTGCTGGTCCTGACTTGCCTAGACTTTTACCCTCTCTCTTTTGCACCGCTTGCTTTACTGTACCATACACGGCAATGCTTGCCGTATTTTTCTTTTCTGTCTCGGTTCATTTCTATTTCTTTCTTTCGCTCTCTCTATTTCCTTCTCCCTCTTTCTATCTTTCTTTCCCTTTCTTTCTCTCTATTTCTCTTTCTACTATAAGCTTTACTCTCTCCCCTCCTCCTCACCCTTACTTCCATTTCCCACTCCCTCACCCCCCCCACCCCTCACTGTGTTTTTCCACTCATACCTTTCTTTTTCTTCTTTTACCATACTCTTTTCACTCTCACTGTCCCTTTAATCCCCTATCCCCCGTGAGTGTATCGGTTGAGGTGTCCTCACTTGACAGTGTTCGTGCACTCCACACCCACTTTCCATTTTCATTTCCTTCTTCCTTTTAAGAATCGCCTCCCCCCCCCCTCCCTTGCTATACTATACAATACAAGGCTAAACTCTGCTGACGTGCATGGATAGCCGAGTGGTTAGGATGCTCGCCTTGGGATCGTGGGTACACGGATGAAGACGAAGGAGAGGATGAAGACAGTGCGTGCGGGTTCATAAAGGGGATAATTTTCCATCTACGACACACGGCAAACATCGAGCATTACAGCTATGCTGTAAAAGATACAGTGCAATTTCCTCATTGCAGTTTATTGCCTGGTTCTGAGCGTGCAATGTCCGTGCCTGGCTTAAATGAATTAGACTTGAAAGGACTGGGAATGAGGATCAATGGCTAATACTTCAATAACACTGGAAGCAACTTGCTAGGAAATGTGAAGGACTATGTACAATATGTACATGGTAGTGTGAAGAGAGCAAGTACTTGTCATTGACAGAGAGCCTCTAGAGTCTGATCTCAATCACGGAAAAGGCGGATTAGGAAAATATAATTCATCCTCAGCTTTCAGTAAATACTAACACAACCAGGATTGAAGCCAACAAAAACCTAAATCAACCTCACATAACCTAACCTAGCCTAGTCTAAAACCTTTTGTCTCCTAAGGTTCATTCTAATTACGGTAAATCACCTTGAAAATTCTGTGTAATCTCATTATGTATTAATTTACCCACATCACTAAAATCTGAAGTTTCCTTAATATCATTCAAGAATTCATTAAAAGAGTAAATGTTCAATTTCTGATCTACATTTTTATTTAGTTGTATTAGATTTGGTTTTTGTTTGTAGTGTATTATTTATCAGATTACTTGTTTTCGGTTTCATGCGTCTGTTCTTTATTCTCGTCTGCGTATCACTTTGTTTACGTTTTATTGTTGAAACTGCTGCTAATCCTTGTAATATTTATATGTAACCTTCACCGAGCATCCTGTTGCAGCCTGTTACTTTGAGACCCCTGTCTCTATACCTTTGACATTGTGATTATGCTATAATAATAATAATAATAATAATAATAATAATAATAATAATAATAATAATAATAATAATAATAATAATAATAATAATAATAATAATAATAATAATAATAATAATAATAATAATAATAATAATAATAATAACAATATATGATTGATTGATTGATTGATTGATTGATTAATAATTAATGCATCGTACTGGCAATAAAATGCAAAGTAAAACCTGGAAGGGTAAGTTGATTTGATGAGGTGTCAAAGGCGACAGGAATTTTATGCCATTAAACAAAAATGTCTCTCAGTCAGAGAAAGGACGCGTCGAGGTTAAATCCATTATCTGCCCGGTGCGTGTGTGTGCCTATTGCGCGCGATTACGTCATTACATGCACCCGTCCTCAGCCTAAGCTCTTTTTTTTGTTTTGTTTACTCTGCAGGGCACATCAACGACTTCACAGTAATATGCGGCGCACCTGTAAAAGTCCTGAAATTCCAACTTGAGGGCCTGGACGTCGATATAACGGTTGGTGCCGTGCATGCACTGCACGCAGCCCGACTGCTGCGCCTGTACACCGGTACGACAGAGAAGTTCAGAGTCATATGTAGTGCCATCAAGACATGGGCTGCAAGGGCCGGCATTAAGGGCGCTGCCAACGGGGGCATCTCCAGCTACGGCCTGGAGCTGATGACGGTGGCCGCGCTCCAGGGTGAGTAGCCGCTTCTCACTGTGACATGCGCATGCATATTTTTTAAATAAATGCTAATGAGCTAGGGTTTCCATTTGGTGGTCGAAAGTATATTCAAAATAGTGTTTTAAGCGCAGAAACCACGATTTTATTACGAGGCACGGCGCGCAGTGGTGGCTTGGGAATTATTTTTCATCACCTTTGACTATCGTGTAATTAGAAGAGTTCTTTTACTGCACTACCTTAAGCTGTCACTTCGGTTTTCATGATTTATTGCTTAAAATGTTGGAAAGCAACACGACACAGTCGAGCCCGTCTAGCATATATATATATATATATATATATATATATATATATATATATATATATATATATATATATATATATATATATATATATATATATATATATATATATATATATATATATGGCAGGCATGGTGGTGGGTGGCCGTAGCGTTGCAAGTAGTCAAGTAGATCCTCCGTGAGAAGTCACAACGTTGTTTATTTCGACGTTTCAGCCAGAGTCTGGCATTCATCAGAAACCTGATGAAGGCCAGACTCTGGCTGAAACGTCGAAATAAACAACGTTGTGACTTCTCACGGAGGATCTACTTGACTATATATATATATATATATATATATATATATATATATGTATATATATATATATATATAGATGGATAGATAGATAGATAGATAGATGGATAGATAGATGGATAGATAGATGGATAGATAGATAGATAGATAGATAGATAGATAGATAGATAGATAGATAGATAGATAGATAGATAGATAGATAGATAGATAGATAGATAGATAGATAGATAGATAGATAGATAGATAGATAGATAGATAGATAGATAGATAGATAGATAGATAGATAGATAGATAGATAGATAGATAGATAGATAGATAGATAGATAGATAGATAGATAGATAGATAGATAGATAGATAGATAGATAGATAGATAGATCTAATACGAAACTTACTATCACCTAAAATTTTGTTTTGCCTGTGTACGGCGCATAGGCTCTAAAATAACGTGCTGACCTTAACAAAAATGCTACATTGGCCTATGTTGAGACATCTGTAGCACCCTAAGGTGGTCCAAGGAGAAATAAGCGGAAAGGCGCATACTATTGAGAATCATAACAACTTCGTCCAGAGAAAGTTAAGTAGTTTTTGTTTTAGTTGAGAAAAAAATTTTTTGAAGTTTAGTCCCACTATTGCATTGTTTTGCTGTTGGGGCAATACAAACCAACTGAATTTGCTACGTAAAAAAGAGGTAGTGTATTGAGAACATTGTTTGGAGATCCTTTTGTTAGTACTTCATATTATTTATTACATATCAAGGTGATAAAAAACGGCGGTAAAAATATAACAATGCCATTGCCTTAGATGCCACAATTTCCCCAATAATGATTCATGTCGCTTATTGCATTGCTTACGCACACCGTAGGTGGCGGCGGCAGCGTATAACTATGCCACAAAACTCGTGTGTTGCTGTGATCTCATAACAGCTGTAAAATTGCATGTTACCAGACTGACAAATTCTACTTTAACCGAAAATATGTTGCCTGCAACCACCCAAATTAGGATGTCAAAAATAGCTTGGCATATTCCGTCCGTATACGGACGAGATGGGAGCTTTTCCAGCATATGAGCCCCTAAAACCCCCATGCCCCAATCATTTACTCCGTGGTAGCGGAGTGAAGTCGGCACATGTCGTCTTAAAACGCCCCTTGCTTAATGAGGGAGTGTATGAACGACATGACCTTGTTAAACTCCCCACGGAGTTTCAGGTCACGTGGTTAGAAACTCCCTATGGGAGGTTTAAAAAGTATTTTTGGTCGTGACGTGCGTGTCACGTGGTTAAAAACTCCCTATGGGAGTTTTAAAAACCATTTTGGTCGTGACGTGCGTGCGTGTGTGAATGTGCGTGCAGCACGCCGGTGTGAAGCTCCAGTGCCTTGTGTGGGTCCCCGTGTGAGCACTTGTCGACAGACAACGAAGTTATCAGTGCAGCGAGGATTTGCAACGGCCGGTTGGTTTGTGTAGACGTGTAGGACTGTTTTCTCCACTGAACCGGTCTGGTCCGACACAAGCTCAACTCGCGCCAGCGTCCGACCGCGAACACATCGAGCTGGCTGTCCCGTGTTTATTGTCCCGTCAAGCGGCAGTGCCCATGCACACGAGTGCAAGCCTCCGACACGCCACGGATACCTCGCTTCAACGTGCCGAGTTACGAAGAAGTGCGAAGAATAATTTCATCGGTAACAAAAGTAAGTTGTTGCGATCGTCAGCTGGTTGTTTCTGGAGTTTCACCGGCTAAAACTTCGAAGCAGTAAGAAGTAGGCTTCGCTACGTCGTCGGCATCAAGCCGGCCGGCGGCCGGTGTGAGAGCTGCGCCGGCGACGCGCTCGCTCCGACCACCGGCAACGCTTGCTTCCCGGAGTGTCACCGAACCGATGTTTCACCGGCTGCAACTTCTAAGCGGTAAGAAGGCTTCTCTACGTCGTCGGTACCAAGCCGGAGACGTAGCGAACTCGCACCGCCACACCGGTCGCCGGTGTGGCGGTGCAAAGAATATGTTTCACAGAAAATAAAAGCTGCTGGAATGAATAAGCTTAAATTGTCTCTTTTGTGCCATGCAACCACCGCTGTCAACCGTCTGTCGAGAAGGCGAGCGCCGATACGAAACAGATTGAACCAACATGCGACCGCCAATGTACTGCAAGCAACAGGAACCGCGACTACGAGCCGTCTCGTTCGTTGTAAGTGCATCGCACCGTAGCTTAACGCGGATAGCGGACTCGGATAGCGGCAGTGTGTGTGTGTAAAAAAACGGCGACGAAAACTGTACAGCAGCAAGTATTTTGTGATCGCGAGCTGTCGTTCATCGTATAGCCGTGCCGTACTCCTGGGAGAGGCCTAGCGACGCCGTCGGCCGCAACGCGGTATACCGGCGGGGCGACGCGTTTCTTCGCCGGTGTTGCTCGTGAATGTGTGCCGCTGAAGCGTTCGTGCACGGCCGCTCGTTGTTCGTGTACGATTATGTGCATTTTACAGACTCACGCACAGTACTGCTAAGGCGGATACATCCCATGTGACAGAGTGCCAGCTGATAATCAAAATTCGCTAATTAAGAAGGCGTTGAATGTTAGGCGGGTTTATAGTAAAAGATAGGTGTGCCTCAGTGGTATCTACAAGCCCACCGCAAATTTACACGTACGCCATAAATGTTTGTTGCTTAATTATACGGAAAAGGAGTGTCCCACCTGAGCTACATTGGAGGTCAAGATGTGGTGCCTATATATACTCGGTGACCAAAGTTTGGTTGTGAAGCGGTGGTGGCGAGCGGTTGTAAGTGTGAGTGCTGTATTACTTTGCGAACGTTGTGTGCATGTTTGTGTACGTGTGATGCAGTTTGCGTGTTTCGATGCTAATTTAATTAAAGAGCGAAAAGCATTTTTTTCTTTTTGATGGTTATAAAAATTTACTCCCATATTTACCTGGAAAAGCTCCCCCATGGATGTAAACAAAAACTCCCCTCTGTCCATCCAAAAACCCCGTCCTGTTGGGGAGTAAATTTTTTACTCCGTCCGGACGGTGTTTTCAAAACCCCCATCAGGGCGTGCGCTAGAGGACAAGCCATTTACTCCCATCTCGGCTTATTTTTGCTAACAGTGTAGGGTCGCGGACGACGAACGGAAACGTGAATACAGGCGCGTCGTCACATCGTGCGCCGTCCCTTGCGGAATACATAGATGAACTTCGTATGAATCCGCTATAAACGTTCACACTCAAGCATCCTTTCTCTGGTTTACATGAACGTTGAGACTTGACTCATTTTGACGCCCGTTAATTCTGAGAGGCCCATGCAATAAGCGACGCAATTCATTATTGGGTGAATTGTGGGACCTAAGTCAATGGCATTTTGATATTTTTACCTCTGTTTGTTATAACCTTTAAATGTAATAAACAATATAAAGTACTAACAAAAGAAACTGAAAACAATGTGCTGTGAATATACTGCCTCTTTCTTCATGCAGCAAATTCAGTTGGTTTGTGTTGCCCCCAACGCAAAAAAGAAACGCAATGGTGGGACTAAACTTCAAAAACAATTTTCTCAACTAAAACAAAAAGTACTTTGATTAAACTTTGTCTGGACGAAGTTCTTGTGATTCTCAATGGTATGCACTTTTCCGCTTATTTTTTCTTGGACCACCTTAAGGTGCTACAGACGTCTCAACATAGGCCAATGTAGCCTTTTTGCCAAGTTTAGAATTTTATTTTAGAACCTATGTGCCGTACACAGGCAAAACAAAATTTTCAGTGATAGTAAGTTTTATGGAGAGTTCTATAAAAATAATTTCTGCATTTGATCGATAATTGCCTCTTGTAAAAAAATTCCTGAATACGCGACAATTTACTCAAGTTTACCTACGCGCTAAAGAGTAAAAAATATAGAGCTACTATAAGGAGCTGTCCTATAATGAAATCACGATGCTCTAAAAACGCAAAAAAAGCAAGTGTTGCAAGAATGCCTGGAATGGTCGATTTATAGCGAATTTTTTTTGTTCGGTCCTGGTTTTCCAACATTTGGTGAAGCTCAAATGGCGCTTACGTGCCCAAAAAATTTTGCCGCTCAAATTATCTTGGGAAAATGCTGTAGACCTAATGTCTATATGTGCGTAACTTTCTCAGATATTTTTAGATGAATTGATTTTTGTCGAGCGCCCCGATTGGGACAATTGGCGTGGCATGACCTTACATATATATATTGTAGCGAAGCTTATTGGAACCCTGAAGTGGGTCGTCCTCTCCGGCCCCTTCTAGTGGGTTGCCCTCTTCGGACAGAGCGCAGCTCGCGCAGAGTCGGCCCCGCCTTGACTGTCACTGTCGATCATCTTCGCCGAGTGTCCGCCAATAAACATCTTTATAATTTGGTGGAGAGTGCTGTGCCCTTCAAACAACTACGGTCAGCATTCAATGCCCTTGGAGCTGCGATCCCGTGCCGTGCCGTCTACCATGACTCAAGATGCCGCCCAGCAAACGCCTCCCCCTGCACCGACATCCTGTCCCGGTGTCCCCCGCATCCGCGACCCTCCTGTTTTCACCGGCGCGGATGGCACCGACGTCGAGGACTGGCTCGCGATTTACGAGCGTGTCAGCGTACCCAATAAATGGGACGAGGCCGGAAAACTAAGCAACCTGGTTTTCTACCTCGCGGGTGTCGCGAGCCTATGGTACAACAACCACGCATCCGATTTCGCTACGTGGTCCGCTTTCAAGACCGCCATCGTCGACGTGTTTGGCCGCCCTGCCGTTCGTAAGCTGCAAGCTGAACAGCGTTTACGTGAACGAGCCCAGCAATCCGGCGAGTCTTTCACGAGTTACATTGAAGATGTCCTGGACTTGTGCAAGAAAGCCAATGCGACCATGCCTGAGTCTGACAAGATCCGGAACGTCATGAAAGGCATCGACGACGATGCCTTCACCATGTTGCTCGCGAAAAACCCTAGCACTGTGGCTGAGGTCATCACACTGTGCCAAAGCTACGAGGAGCTGCGCCGGCAGCGGCTGATGACGCGTCGACCTCCATCACGCGACGCCGATCTCGCTGGCATGTCGGCCATCTCGGACCACTCCGTCTTGCTCGCCGAAATCAAGTCCTTCGTGCGCGAGGAGATTGCCCGCCAGTTCTCTCTACTGGCATTCGCTCACCCGCAGCCTGTTGAACAGCCGTCGAGCACACTGCTGCCTCCCCTACGCCGGGCTATTGAGCAGGAAATCGCAGAGGTCATGCCGGAATACCACCAGCCCCCTCGGGCGACTGTGCCGCTCAGTTACGCGCAAGTTGTCGCCAGGCCGCCTCCAGCGATTCCTGTGGTTCCCCCACATACTTACGCCGGAGCCGTCGCAAGGCCTCAGGCCTTCGAAGAGAGTGTGCCGGCTGCGTACGCCGACGTCATCCATACGCCACGACTGCAGCCCACCATGCAGTCATATCAGCAGCCACCTCGTCCCTCGCGTCCTGCGACATGGATGGGACCTAGCCCGGCAAGCCGATGGCGCACTTCCGACAACCGCCCCATCTGCTTTGCGTGCGGTTGCGCCGGTCATGTCGCCCGCTATTGCAATCGCATGCAGGCGCCTCGATTCGGATCGACCGTCACCAGCCAGTCCAGCCGCCCATACTACGAGCCGCCGCCTATGTCACCGACGTCACACCCGTCTCCATCTACCCGCCGTTCGCCGTCCCCAAGACGCCGCTCACTGTCACCGATGCGGCCCCGCCCGGTCGCGCGCGACCAGGAAAACTAGTCGTCGCAGTCCAAGAGGCAAGGGCTGCGACGCTATCGAACTGCCAAAGCCCTCAGCATAGCCCATCGAACGTAGTAGACGTGTTTGTAGATGGCGTGCGCACATTGGCCCTTGTGGACACTGGAGCTGCCGTATCCGTTATGGACGCTAAATTTAGCCGACTACTACGAAAAGTGACGACGCCGCTTTCCGGGCTCTCCCTCCGTACAGCCAGCGCCCAAAGTATTCACCCGACAGCGGTGTGTACAGCCCGTGTCATCATTCAGGACGCTCTGTACGCCGTCGAATTCATCATCATTTCTTCATGCTCTCACGACGTCATCCTGGGTTGGGATTTTCTCGCTCGCCACGATGCCGTAATTCGTTGCGCACCAGCCGAAATCGAGCTCTCACCATTCTCCAATTTGACGCCGGCGAATAGTCCATCGGCTACGACCAAGGTACTCGTCAAAGACGACACAACAGTTCCTGCAAACTCGTCAACGGCTGTGTCCGTCTATTGCACCGGTCTCTCCGACACCGTTGCACTCCTTTCTCCCTCTGACCGCGTTTTCACCAGGAAAGGTTTGCTGGTGCCATTTGCGACCGTGCAAGTCACTCAGGGCGACACCGATATTTTCGTTACGAACTCATCCCCGTACATTGTTACGTTGGTGCGAGGGGAATGTCTCGGCAGAGCGGAAGCCCTCGAAGACGCACAAGTTATGGACGCACCGGGTGACACGCACTGTGCCAGCTCCCGTACGCTCAGTGCTGTTACCACATCCGACTCGTCACCCGCTGACGTGTTTGCTTCCTCCATTGCTGACAACCTTACGTCGGTCCAGCGTTCCCAGCTTCTGTGCCTGTTGGAAGAATTTCGTTCTTCTTTCGATGTCGCGCAAACTTCTCTCGGCCGCACGTCTGCTGTCACGCATCGCATCGACACTGGCGCCCAACCACCACTGCGGCAACGTCCATATCGCGTGTCGCCAACAGAGCGTCGTGTAATTACCGAGCAAGTCGAAGACATGCTTCGCCGCGATGTTATTCGACCCTCAAACAGCCCGTGGGCGTCCCCTGTCGTTCTCGTTGCGAAGAAGGACGGCTCTGTGCGGTTTTGCGTGGACTACCGACGACTCAATAAGATCACCCGCAAAGACGTTTATCCCCTCCCTCGAATAGACGACGCCATTGACAGCCTGCAAGGAGCAGAATTCTTTTCATCGCTAGATTTGCGCTCAGGGTACTGGCAAGTCCCCATGGCTGATGACGCTCGACCGAAGACAGCGTTTGTCACACCCGACGGCTTGTACGAATTCAACGTCATGCCGTTTGGGCTGTGTAATGCGCCCGCGACCTTTGAGCGCATGATGGACACCGTTCTGCGCAACTTGAAATGGCACACGTGCCTGTGCTACCTCGACGACGTCGTCGTTTTCGCCCCGGACTTCTCCACGCATCTTCAACGTCTGCGGCTTGTTTTGACGCGTTTGAGCGACGCCGGGCTACAATTGAACCTAAAGAAGTGCCGATTTGCAGCAAGGCAGCTGACAATACTAGGCTACGTCGTATCCAAGGACGGAATTCTCCCCGATCCAGCCAAGCTTCGGGCCGTGACAGAGTTCCCCAAACCTACGTCCGTCAAAGAACTGCGCAGTTTCGTAGGACTATGCTCCTACTTTCGGCGCTTCATACGAAACTTCGCGACCATCATATCGCCGCTGACGAAGCTCCTTGGCAGCAACGGGCCCCCCAATACGTGGTCGTCAGAGTGCGACGCCGCTTTCGCGAAGCTCCGTCGTTTGTTGACGTCTCCTCCGATACTACGCCACTACGACCCTGCGGCCCCTACAGAGGTACACACGGACGCCAGCGGTGTGGGCCTTGGCGCTGTCCTTGCACAGCGCAAACCTGGGTTTCCGGAATATGTCGTGGCATATGCAAGTCGCACGCTTACTAAAGCCGAGACCAATTACACCGTCACGGAGAAAGAATGCCTGGCAATCATCTGGGCCTTTACGAAGTTCCGACCTTATTTGTATGGTCGCCCATTTGATGTCGTCACCGACCATCATGCGCTGTGCTGGTTGTCGTCATTGAAAGATCCCTCAGGCCGTCTCGCCCGTTGGGCACTTCGCCTGCAAGACTACGACATCCGCGTACTGTACCGCAACGGACGCCAGCATGCTGACGCCGACGCCCTGTCGCGCTCTCCCTTGCCTGACGACAGTGCCCACAGCTCAGTGTCTCCCCTTGCCGTTTCTTCCATCGACATTCAAACCATCGCTACCGAACAGCGCAAGGATCGCTGGATTGCCTCGCTGATAGACTTGCTGACTGATCCGTCGGCAACACCACCCACTCGCGCGTTGCGTCGTCAACTCCACCATTTCGCCGTTCGCGACGACCTCCTCCACCGACGCAACTACAGCGGCGACGGCCGCCAGTGGCTACTAGTAATACCCCGAAGTCTGCGTACTGACATATGCGAGTCGTTCCACTCTGATCCGCAGTGTGCGCATTCTGGGGTATCGAAAACGTACCACCGCATCCGCCAACGGTACTTTTGGCGAGGGATGTACCGCTACGTACAGAAGTTCGTCCGCTCCTGCATCGATTGTCAGCGCCGCAAGACTTCAACGCACCTGTCGCCGACAGGTCTGCAACCTCTACCTTGCCCGGACCGGCCGTTTGGGCGTGTTGGCATCGATTTGTATGGGCCACTTCCTCTGACGTCCGCTGGTAACCGCTGGGCCATCGTCGCTGTAGACCACCTCACGCGATACGCCGAAACTGCCGCCCTCCCAGCGGCTACAGCGCGCGATGTGGCCTCCTTCCTGCTCCACCGATTCATGCTACGTCACGGTCCACCTCAGGAGCTGCTCAGTGATCGAGGCCGTGTCTTCTTGTCAGAAGTCGTCGAAGCCATTCTAAAGGAGTGCAACGTTGTTCACCGCAAAACTACTGCTTACCACCCGCAGACGAATGGCCTCACCGAACGCTTTAACCGTACGCTCGGCGACATGCTCTCCATGTACGTCGCCGCCGATCACACCAATTGGGATGCCATTCTGCCCTTCGTCACCTACGCCTACAATACCGCCGCTCAGAGCACCACTGGTTTTTCTCCCTTTTTCTTATTGTATGGCAGGCACCCCTCGCACACAATCGACACAATCCTTCCATACAAGCCGGATCGGTCTGAGTGTGCGCCGATTTCTGCTACCGCCAGACTTGCTGAAGAGTGTCGCGAACTTGCCAAGACCTTCACTACGCATGACCAAGAGCGGCAGAGGAGCATTAGCGGTGACAGAATCACTTCTGAGCCGACGTTCCTCCCTGGAGCGCTCGTATGGCTCTGGATCCCTACCACTGCACCTGGCCTCTCTTCAAAACTACTGCCCAAATACGAAGGCCCCTACCGTGTCATTGAACGCACTTCTCCTGTAAACTACCTGATCGAACCCATCGATCCATCCTCGGACATGCGCCGTCGAGGGCGCGACATTGTAAACGTGAAGCGCCTCAAGGCGTACCATGACCCGCTCATTGTGACAAGTTGTTAGGTCGCCAGGCGGCTCCCTTTTCGCACCCGTAGTAATTGTAGCGAAGCTTATTGGAACCCTGAAGTGGGTCGTCCTCTCCGGCCCCTTCTAGTGGGTTGCCCTCTTCGGACAGAGCGCAGCTCGCGCAGAGTCGGCCCCGCCTTGACTGTCGCTGTCGATCATCTTCGCCGAGTGTCCGCCAATAAACATCTTTATAATATATATATATATGGAGAGAGATAAGGAACAAGCGAAGAGTACGACGCACGTTGATTTTTTACGGCATGTTTACTGACGTTTCGGCTAGTGGACCAGCCTTTGTCAAAGTACCAACTACATGTCAACGAGTTTCCTTATAACCCTTTGCGACACGGCGTCCTCATTTGGTGACGCGAACTTCGGAGGCGCGTCCCACGCCGCGTGTTTCTTCAAAACGGCTTAAAACTCAATGTGCACATTCGTGCACGCTTCCTGATTGCACAACTAGCGGTCATTAAACTTCATTGTCCTGCGTATTGCTGCAGAAGATCACTTTGCTGAAGACACTACAGTGTTAGACAATCGTTCGACGTGCCGCGTTCCAGGACGACCGTCAAGAATATTTTTTTTCTCCGCTCGAAACGAATACAACAAAAAAAAAAAGGTGTGCATGCTTTTCGGGCCTAATAGTTGAGTCTTTTTTTATGCAAGTATTGAAGCTGATGGATGGCAGAAAAATTAGATAAGTAGTTACATGCTAATTAAAATTAATTACTGAAACTCACACAAATCAACACATTCCTTCGTTTTCTTTCTTGGAATGTAATACTGAGTGCCTTCGAACCATGCCATGCGAATTTGACACATTTGCAGGCAGTGCATCATAATGCATGTCTGAAGGGGATAAATGCGATACACATGAGACAGTATAGCATGGCGACGTAGATCAGCGATTACACAATTCATTGCGAGCAGTGCTCGTGACGGTACAGTTAGATCTCATGCGGAAAAAAGAAAAAAAAGAAAAAAGTACAGGCAGAACATATCGACAACGATACCGGCAATTACAACGCAAACATCACAATATCTAAGCGGCGCGTGACAGTGCATCCAGATTGTATATGCCATATTTTTCGTTATATACATGCTCGAGTGCGCCGTCTGCCAAAAAGCAAGGTTACACCTCTGCAAAGTTATTTCGAACTGAACCAAGAACAAGACAATGTCCCTCCCACCTTGTACGCTTTAATCCACTGGTTCATCAGACATGGCTTTGACCACGCTCGATGTATTAAGGTTCTCTCCATCGGTGCCCGCCGCCGCACAATTCTTCTTTTCGTGTTTCGTGATCTCTTTTCGTGTTTTTACCTTCTCGCTCACGCTTTCTCTCGCTCTCCTTTCGTCCACGACCGCATTTTTTTTCCTGCACTAACTCCCAAGCAATAAGCGCTCCAGTCGTCATTGCCACTATCTTTAACTGCCTTTAGACAGCTGCCTATTTCACTCGTCCGCATCGACTCCCACTCATCTCATAATTTAACCTCACCTAGCAATCTCCTCAGATGCATGCTCGCTTCCTCTACTGGTGGCTAGGACCGATTTGTTAAGTAGTCTATGCATACTCAAAATATTATACAACTGTCTGGACTCCCAGAACAAAATAGGCGCAAAAACTGCGAAGTAGAGCAAGTCCAATGGGAAAAACACACTCTGATCCATAGATGCTGCACCACACCATTCGGATTACATCTTCGCTGCTCCCAGTTTCTTCGAACTTTGTGGTCCGGAGGTTCGTCCTTATCGCGGCCAACGCTTTCAGGACTCTTTCGAGGCTTGGACAGCCGTTTCGATGATGCAAAAACCTGCAATGTGAGCAGATACAATTGTCGTGGCTCAGTGTACATCTAAGATTCCGGTAAAATATTTCTCAGGTTTAGAAGGTTCGGATATTATGGCAGCGGTGCAGACTGACCTATCTTTATCTTAAATGCCTACCACAGTAATGACTCACCAACAACGATCATGACCATTAATAACATCCCTACTTTACAATACCGAAGAGCAGTTGCCCGGCTGAAGTCCTTACACTCACTTTATTTTCGCAAATTTAACATTAGTCCAGAAACTTATATAAGAAATCGAATTTCAAGAAGAACTCGACATACACATTCTTGCACTCTTGAACCTTACTTTAATCTTTTCATGAACTCGTTCTTTCCTGCGACCATCAATGATTGGAACGCGTTACCTTTTGAAGCAATATGTGATAATGAAAATCCTGACTTTAATAACTATGTATCTTTCTCTTTTCAACCGTACAACTCGAAATCTCAGACTGTCTCAAGTTGTATTTGATTTGCATTCTCTAGTTGCGATTTGTATTTTCTTGTTGCCATTGTTCTTTGTTCAATTGTTATCCTGTGTTCTACTGCCTTAACGTGTTTTTATTGCTTGAACTTTCTTTTTATTGAAGTTACATTGTGAATTGCTTTTTGTTTCTCCCCTGCTTGTTCTTTCGACCGCAGTAAGCTGTAAATAAAAAATAAATAAAAAATAGGGTAAGAAAAATTTAGCGCACCATCTTTTTTTAAAATGTGAAGTGTCTTTTTGTGGATACTATCGCCGCTACCGTGGAGGCACTAGGATGGGCTTGTCGCTGCCTTTATACACTTTGTGATTCTCCCTCGACAATCCGTTCACTCTTTGATAGAATAAAAGAGGCCTTTATCTATAGATGGCTGCAACGGCCACAGTTTAGTCGATACTCTTGGTTTCAAATATTATGCAGACTTTATTATAAGGTTACAAAATCAGAGCGGAGGGGTCCAAATGACATTCCTTAATTGGTGGTTTATGAGCCAGAAAATCGCTGATAGTTTAATCTGAATTCATACGTATGCGCATATGTCCTCAGAAGTTCGTTGCTCTCTGGTGGAACCCTTCGCACAATTTCAGCGACTGTGTTACATGAATTTCTGTGCAGGCGAGGGAGCTCTGCCCCACTGGCAGGTCGACCAGCCAGTAAGTAAACTCCTTCTGTTTAACGTGAAATAATTGTACTTCAATTTAGCAGCCTTCAATATTTCCGTTATTAAGTACTTCAGCAACCATAACTTCGCGTCCATTGAGCGCACTGTATTTTAGCCTTGATATAGCGAAGCGTATTTGTTTGACTTCAAAGAATTAGGTTCAATGTTTCTCCTCAGTAACACTGACACAAAGAAACCTAAACTACTCCGGGGTTGTGGAACAGGATCATGGACGGGTTTCACAAACACATCGAATCTCGCGTGACGCGAAGAAAAAAGAAAGCAGAAAATGAAGCTGAGTGCAGCCTTTGCAATCGTCGCAGGAACTACAAGTTGGGGGCAGCGTCTATTCTGGCAGTGCCAAAGTTAGCTGACCATGACTTAGAATATGTACCACGAGGTGTCAGTGGCCATAAGCTAAGGAGTGCAAAGTCGATCAGAGGCGCTATTATCAGGGTGCACACTGCACAGAGCGTAGCCCTCTATTCTATACATGATTTGCGCTAGCGCCTTTCTGTTTTGTTGACTTCGCTTTGTCAGTGATCAGCCCTGCATAACTTCTAATTGAAGATTCAGAGTGGCTAATGTTAGTGTGCCTTAACACACAGGCGCTCTTCGCCACGCCCGCCGACCAGCCGCCTGAGTCACCAAACGTGGCGGCACCGAACTGGTCGGCGGGGCCCAATCCGGCCAAGACGTCCGCCCTGTTTGCGGCCGTCATAAAAAAATATGCTGCCTTCAACTTCAACAGAGAGGCAGTGACTATCAAGGCACAGCCACGACTCAAGACCGCCGAGGTGCAGCACATGCCGGTGATCGTTGATGGTGAGTTTTAAAGGCGAAGCAGTCCGTGCGCACGGCACAGCACCGTGTAAAATTGGAACATCAGGTTTAGCAATAGACTCAATCATAATTGTGCCAGAACATATAAAACACCAACAAGCACAAACCCTTTATACTAGTCGGCGACTTCAACGTAGACATTATGGACCTTAGGACCTAGCTTTGTCATCGACTCTTTATGTCACTTTGTAACTCAATTTACATTATATGGGGCAACACTCGGGGAACGTACGGTTACTCACCCATACAATACCCAGAGCTTCGCCCACTCGTCATGATTCACTTCGTGGAGATGCGTGATACTTTCTCCCTCTATTTATACAATGTTTATTATTGTGCGGTTATATTAGCTATGCAGAGAAGGTACACGTAAGTAGAAACAACAAAACAATTGTGTATTTCTTCTCACACAGAAATGTTTAGGGTCTCTGAAATTTGTTCTATATAAAGGGAACGCTCGAACGTAGACAGCACATCTGACAGATTGTATTGTGCTATAATGAGCCATGGCATGGGATGCTAGTGGGCTGCAGCTAAGACGTCAAGTAGCAGTCGCAGTAATAACCCATCATGTTTCAGTATCAGATGACCTTGTCTATTCGAAGACGTAGTGATGCATTTAAATAAACTCTACTAATAGCAATCTAGCATAACTAAGCCGCGTATAATTAAAAAATTCTCAGAAAAAACTCCGGCAGATCCCACCCACCATGGGAACCGACGTTATGCAAGGCAGATGGTTACGGCTTACGGCTCATTGTTTAACTTGGGATCAAGTATTACGAAGCAGACGCACGCCTTTGTGTAAATAGAGAAGTTCTGAGCGTCATGCGCGCTTACAAGTCACGTCGGTTACACTGTGATAGGTTACAAGGGTGGTTTAGTCCAAATCACAGTCCTGATTAATACGTTTTCCTCACGAAACTCCGCCGTCACGGTATCAGAGAACTTCAGACAGTGCTTAAGGCTGCCGCTACGTTGCGCCACTGGGCTGCAGAGGGCACCTTTTCGCTTTCCAAAACCCTTGTGCTGTGCGAGACGAACTGATGAATTCAATGTGTTCTGTGCAAGTGCCGCACTATTTTTGGAGAGAGCTGTAGTGTTCAAGTGGGACGACGATGCCGAACACGTGTTTAATACCGGGGTGGCTTCCTGCTGCAAAGGAACGGCCAAAAACCTGCCGTTATTTGTTTTTACCAAGTAACAAGGAGCAGTGCAAGAAATAAAAGCCGCCCATACAGCGGCAGGACAGTGGCGATTTCAACTAACTGTGATAAGTAGCAGTGGCGTAAATCGAGGAGAATCACAAGGGGGGGGGGAACACATCTTGCCGTGGCGGCCATTTCGTTTTCCTAAATATATGTTTTATTTTTTTATTATATAAAAATTAAAATCATGCTTTGAATAAAATAAAAGGAAAACGAGCATGTGCGACGGCGCCGGGCCTGGGAGCTTAGCCTAAGAGCAATGAGAAGCCAATTTCTATCATAATTCTAGCGAATACGTCATTCGGGGTAAACCATCAAATGGAAATACTAGGACTTTTTTGTTAAAACGCGTAAACATAGGCGTGCACACGAGGATGGCAGGTGTGTGTGGGGGGGGGGGGTGCCCCCCTCCCCTATATAACCTACGGCGGGTGCGAAGACTGCCCCACACCATTATTCAGTCGTACCTGTACCGTTATTGTTCAAAGAGCAGGCTTATGGCCACGCAGATTGTTCACGATAATGGCAGGCGAAAGGGGGCTGCAATAGAACTCCCCCTCCCCCTCTTAGAAATATTGCGCACGCCTACGCGCGTAAAGGTACAGCTTTCCTTTAAATTATGCAACCTGTCAGAAAAGGCCTCCGACGATTAAAACCTGTAATGTTTCTTGCAAAGCATGTTTATGCTCGCCGGTGATTTTTTTTTTTTTTAATAACGCAGTCATGGTGGAGCAATCGGATTCCTGCTTCATTGTTAATGGACTCCAACAAATCGTCGGCACAAATAAATAACGGTAGATGATCGGGAATTCTTTTTTATTTTCCATTTTGAAGCGCAGCGTAATGAACATTTGCGGTACGTCAGAAGTATTCCCTACCATTTCAGGAAGCTCGTGCTCTTAGTGCCTTTTGAAACGAAAAGCAGATCTCACTTTTGTACTTCGTTTCGGCTCTTTGGAAGGGCTTCAGATTGCTTCACAAGGGCTTGATGTAGCTGCCTTGATGCAAGGTACGTCGCATATTAAATTATGGTGGGAATTTATCTAATGATGCTGAAGCCTAAACGCTGATAAAGTTTCAGAAAACCGCGTGTGGGTCCCTTTAACTGTCAAGTAATTCAAATATGATGTTTGAAAAATTAATCTCATGGGGGGGACACTTGTGAGGGGTGTCCCCCCTAGTCTGAACACAAGGGGGGCCAGGACCCCCCATGATTTACGCCACTGATAAGTAGCCATGATAGCCCACTTATTACGGCTGGAAACTTCGTCGCAAAAACTACAAGTATGGGGCAGCGTCTGCCCGCGGAAAAGGGGGCGGCAGTGTTGTGGCGAGACGCGCCGTGGATATATTCCCAAGTTACGATAAGAGCAGTAGCGCCGCTCGACGTTGCTTTGGAAGCCTATAACTCGCCGACAGACGTTGCGACGACACCAGATGCGCGCCTTAATTAACGGCCTACTGCGTGCTGATCACGCGACCAGCGCAAAGCGAAGTAGACGCACAGCTCGCGTACTCATGTGCATTTATGTTTCCATTCACGCGACGTCGCATGGACGACGTGGGACGAAGTACACACTTTCTCGTCACCTTGGTTAACCTTGATCGGTCAAAGGCATGCAACCAGCCGTTTCCTGGGTTTCTGCCTGGAGACGTAGAGCTATCGCTTTCACACGCAAAGCAGTCTCGGGGAGAACGCAGACATTGCCGTAACTCTGCAATGAACTGACACTACCTTCAACATTTTATATAATTGTACATCCATACAAAATATATTACAACATGCCTTGCGTGTAAAAATAAAACATCCTATTTGTTGGTTTAGGTGTGAACGACTGTGACAGAAGTCGCAGGATAGTGCATAGAATTTACAAGCACGCGCAAAGGGCCACCGCTAGTTTTTCCCCTATAGTGAACCGTAAAGTGGTCCAAGGGGTTCAAGTGCAATGCTGTACCTTCCCAATGATCCCATTGTTGCGCTCTTTGGGCTATAGACTGCTAATAGTTTCCAGATACATTTAGATTAAAGCGCTACATTAGCTATATATTTGGTTGGAATAACCTAAGCAGTGATCCAAATGCAACCCATTAAATTCCCTGCAGGCTGGATGCTGAAAGAGGTGCATAAGTGCACTGGCGGTGGTGGTTCGCAATCGTTGCGCACTTTTCCGAAAATGCCTGTGAATGAATGCAGATCGGTTTTATGCACGCATACCCCAAGAAACGAATTTGCAGTAAAAGCTCTTTCGATCTCCGTTGTTTCGGAAAATTTGGACCTGTTCTCTGGTCCCGGCCCACATATGTATCGTTTAATGGCATCAAACTCTGCAACCCGATTAATTCGGTCGATCCCCGGAGCGCACCTAGCATGAAGCGCCGCAGATGTGCGACGTGTTGAAGATGAAGAGATTCAACCACGGTCTGCATGCTGGCATAAAACTCCCTCGCTACGTTGTCATGGACGAGCGATCAGTTTCCGGCCATTCTTCCGGCGAAAAAAAAATGCACGTGCAAATGGTGGTGTTGGTAATGGCAGAACGTAATAAGGGATGGGTTCAGAGCACGTTTCGGCTCAAGACACGGGGCGCTTGAGCCGCTGTTACATTGTGAACAATGCATCGAATGACGACAATTGCGTCTTTTACTTTGCTCTTATGCAAAATAATTCTGGATTTGCGTATTCATCACGAAAATGAAAATGCATTGACGTAGCAGGCACTTGTTTAGTGTTTTCTCGATACTTTCAATAATTCGGTTAATTCGGACATTTTTTTCCGGTCCCGCGAAATCCGAATTAACGAGTTTTTACTGTAGTAGTAGTATATGATGATCAATTACTTCATTACGATCTCTGAACGTTGATGTGCGTTGACGTTCTTCTTGCAGATCCGGTCACCGGTAAAAATGTGGCTAGGAGCATAAAGGATGCCGACACCCTCAAAGACGCCTTTTCCCAGGCCGCCCAGCACCTCGACGACGGCGACTACGACGAGGTGCTCGGCGAGGGCGACTGGTAAGTGACCATCACATCAAGGAATCTTAGGAAGTGCATATTTTATCCAATACATGCTTCGTGAAGTCATTTCGCTATTGGTGACGTTACCTGAAGTCACTGAAAAAAGAATTCACCGACGACTACTGTACTGCATAATGCGAGTTCTGAGCGTATAGCTGTTTAGGTGTTTTGACTTTGCAGTAATTTGAGGCAAACGCTTATCAGCGTCACAACATGGTATGAGCCTCCTAGTCACGTGCTCTCACAATATATAGTGACGTTTCCACGGCCGCTCCGTATCGTGGCTCCGTTGGTGATGCACAAGCGGCCATTTTGGAAGTTTTGATGACGCACCAGTGGCCCATCTTGGAAGTTTTCGTACATAACGTCATCACAACTAGCCAGGCTGCTGCGTGAAGTCACCGGAATTTCTACTGTAGCCTGACGTCAAGCTAGTATCGATGTCAGTAGGTGCGTCATGGAAAAATTTACTTTAATATCAAATTAAAATATCTCATCAGCATTTGCTGAGCTTCACACTTGCTCAGAGCCGTCTCTGCATGCAGGAGATTCGTATGGCAGAGTAAATTCTCCTTCGAAAAAAAGGTGTCAGTACCCCTTTAAAGGGGTACTGACACAAAATTTAGCGGCCGAGATAGCCTGCGGGATCGATTCCAGTGAACATGCGTATACCATCTGCAAAATAGCAACAGCGAATAGAGCTTGGAAGTTATCTTAAATGAATTTTGAAGTTTGCGTGAGCGATCGACATCCTCGCGCTACTGACACCCTCAAAGGGGACCCTAGGGGACCCCCATACTTCCCTCACGTGACCACGCTGCAACAAGTTATGAGGTGTCCCACACTCGCCGCCATGGCTGCGATAGGCGCTGACTAACACTCCTAGGTTTAAATACACATATATACCCCATAAAGTGGACGAGAGGATGACCGCCGCCGTAGCTCAGTGGTAGAGCATCGGACGCGTTATTCGAGGGTCGCATGTTCGGTCCCTGCCGGCGGCAAGTTTCGTCCACTTTACTTTCTTCACAATTATATCCTAATTACTACAAATAACATCCTCTATACTTTTATTGTCTGTTAGCTCTCATTAATATTGTGTGTAACAACGAAAAACGAGCCCTTAAAAATAATACAGTTGAACTGGTGAACCCTACTGCGAGGCAGAAGCGTTGAATCGCGTCAGGGCTAAAAACATTTGAACTGTGTAATGAGTGCCTAAATTAAAGGGCCACCATTTACAAAGCGCACAGGCATAATTAATCATTACAAGCAACAGCATCAACAAACTGTGCAGGATGCGCAGGTGAGTGTTGCCTTACGAACGCGTAGTGGGTACTACGCCAATTCGCAAAATGAAGAGTTACGGCGTAGTGCGCACTTCTCAACTGTACTACCAAGCATTTTAGGATAGCTTGAAATGGCCAGTGCTACGCACACAGACGTTCCTTTCCTTGCGGCATGGTTAGGTGTCCACCGAGAAGCGAAACCAGACTAGCGATTGAGAAGGCGATGTGAACGAGGACCAATTACGCTAGCGCGTCCTGCTGTTGAAGGCGAAGCTCAAGCGTCCTCCCCAAGCTGAGTTTTCTTTTTTTTAAATAGCGAATCTGTTAAAGCTCGAGGTAAAACATGCGTCCGACCGCAAAAAACCCTCCGCATCGTTGCTTAGCAACAACCAAGCCGCAGCTGCGCAACACCTGGGTTTAACCTCGCCAGGGGCGTTAGAAATTTTTTCGGGGGGGGGGGGGGGGGGTTCAACCATACTTCATGTATGTTCGTGCGTGCGTTTGTATGTGTGCGTGTATATATACGCAAGCAAAATTGAAAAATTTCGGGGGGGGGGGTAGTTGAACCCCCCCAACCCCCCCCAACCCCCCCTTGGCTACGCCCCTGAACCTCGCGTACCCGCGCTGGTGCCAAAGAGCAGCCGTCGCCAAGCCACGCCCACCGACTGAGACAGTCCGCGCAGCCGCCAGCTCCGCCACAACTGGTGTGACGTCAGCATAGCCGCGCATGGCCTTGCGCCGCAGCTGTGTGACGTAGCACTGCCGCGCATGGCCGCCGTGACGTAGCATAATCGCATATGGGCTATGCATAACCGTGTCGTATATCTATAGCATAACCGTTGCATAGCCATGCCGTAGCTAGTATAGCGTCGTCACAGCAGGTTTGACGTCAGCACTGTTGCTTAGCGACCGCGTATACGTCATAGCTCCTCTAAGTGTACGTGCGCTCGGCCGTGTTTAAGCAGTCTGTAGCCATGGTTCGACCAAAGAAGGTGCGCACGGCAGAAGCCGCTTAACGTGAGCCTCGGCGGGCTGCGGATCGAGAGCGCAACCGCCAACGGCGATTGGATACCGCCTGCGTGGCCCATGAAACGGCCATGAAGCGGCAACGACGAGCGGAGCTGGGCTATGCTCGGCGAGAGCGCGAGGCCGACGCGGGAAGAACGCGGACTATGTGAAGTTTTCCCGGCGTGCGCGAGCAGGGGGGGGGGGGGAGTACGAGCGACGAAAGCATCAGCCAAGAAGGCCACGTTAAGCCTTCTTAAGCTTACAAGATTTCTTAAGCTTTACACGCCTAGTGTAAACCTTTTTTTTTTTTTCTTTACTACACAATCCTTCTTTGCATGTCTTCGCAGATAACCGGATGCCATGTGGCCGGGCAGGGCCACAGCGGGTACAACGCGAACCTGCCCAACGTACCCAAACTACGACAAACTACCGACCCGAAACTCCCGACCTGAAATGCGACGACCGACACTCCCCGATCATGACCACATGTTGTTTACCTACCTACCTACCTCCACTGACCATGACCACTCCTCTTTTCGAGGCGGGCGCGATTTGCTCCTAGTGTAGTACACTGTACTCCTAGGGAGTGTGGGGGCTCTGCAGTCTAACTTTGCGCCAAGTAAACGGCCGCTCTACGCTGGCTTCTCTGCCGCCGCAGTTTTGTGCGTTTTAAGTCGGTGCTTGGTAGCGTCTTTTTTTTCTGTGTGTTTGCATGGTCGCTGTGTGTGCACGTGGCAAGCTTCCGTGGTCTTCTGAAGACAATCCGACGTCTACACTGACGTCTGCGACGTAGGACATTCCGATTGTTGTGTATCGTGGGCACGATCTAAGCATTGACCACGCACGGACGCACCGAGCACGTGTTAGTGTTCTAGAGGTTTGTAGTGCGCTCACTGAGCGGCGGAGCGTGACGCACTTCATGTCGCCGCCGACAGGCGGCGCGGCTCGCAGCGTCACCTGAAACTTTCCGGCGGATTGCTGGGCGCGGCTAGCGCGCGTTGCTGTTTTGCGCGCAAGAAAAGTAAAAGTTACGGTGCGCAGCACACGGAGCTTTTTGATGCAACTTTTCTGTGAGTTGTGGACTAAATTACTGTCGTTGTGACTGATTTACGAAGGGTGGGCGATGTTTAAAGCGGCTATTGCATAGATGAATGCTCCTCCACATAGCCGCTGCAGTAACAGATAGGGCGTGTAGTTGGGGGTTGAAGTTTTTTTTTTTTTTTTTTTTGTCCTGCTGATCGATACGATTTTCAATGCCCTTTCGCCACTGTAACGATCATAGCGACTTCACTCTCGCCTTTCAAGCCCCGCAACAACGCTTCACTTTTTTCCTTTTTTTTTTTTTATTCGCATATATGAGCTGGTCTGTGTAATAGGAGAATCTGTTGCTGGGCTTCTTGGTATACATACTTGAAGAAACGAAAAAACCAGCTTACGGACGCCTACACAAGAAGAGAAGACACTCGCTGGAACTAGCAACAGGTTTAATGAAACCACATAACGTTCCCTGATAAGCCAAGCGCGCATGCGTCGTACATAAAACACGTGTGATTCACAATAAGAGAGAATGACAACCACATTTTTTTTTTAATAAGCAATCTCTTTCTTTGATAGTGACAGATACACTAATGCATTTGTTCGAACCATATGTTTCCAGATTCGCGCTTCAATCACTTAACGTTCGTATTAATTGCGTGGTTCCCTTACCAATAATTTGCGTGCCTTTCAGATCAGGAGAACAGCCGCACACCCGGCAATGAGCAGGCAGATTTGCTCCTCCTCCTGACCTGATAGACCTCTGATCTGATTTTATTTACACAAACCCCGGCCTATGTATATATGCGCAAATGCTTGCCATGATTAACAATGCAGAAATGGTCACGACCAATAAACAGCCGACGACGACAATGATCTAACAGGCACTGGAGCATCCCAAAAGGAGCCCAATCCCTACGGGTCTCCCGCTTCCTAATGACAGCTACTTCAGTCTCCCCTACATCTCCTTTTTCTGTACACGAGTATGGTTTTGCTGTCACCACCCTCCTGGTTTTTTTTTTTTGCTTTTATTGTTACCGCACTTGACTACGCGGTGACTCCTAGCTTCGTTGGGTCCAGCTGTTTTTGTTGTCAAACGCTGCCCCAGCAATTTTCTGCACGTACGCTGCATGCCCCATGTGCACGACCGCAGGAGGCTGTAGCGCGTCCCTCCCGTTCAGATGCAGCGGTGGACCGTCTTTGCGACAGTTGCAGTTTGCGGACGGACACAAATGCCGATCCTTCAGAAAAACAAGCATACGTAAGTGCAGCAAAGCGGTACGCGTGGTGCCGATCGACAGAGGTCCTTCAAACGAATGAATGGCGTGAACATGCGCTGCAGCTGGGGGAATCAGCTTAAAAGAATAAAAGGCTCGACCCCCTCCTCCCTCCTTTTTTTTTTTTTTGTGGTCTCTTTTAAGTGTCATTGTGGTGGCCCTCTTACCGCCTTCAACTCCGCGTTTGTTGAACCCCCCGGAACAGGGGCGTAGCCAGACATTTTTTTCGGGGGGGGGGGGGGGGGGTTCAACCATACTTCATGTATGTTCGTGCGTGCGTTTGTATGTGTGCGTGTATATATACGCAAGCAAAACTGAAAAATTTCGGGGGGGGGTTTGAACCCCCCCAACCCCCCCCCCCTTGGCTACGCCCCTGCCCCGGAACTACATCGTAACCAGCGTAACCCCGACCAGGGGACGCATGTCAACGAGTTTCCTTATAAATACGATACACGTGAGATAGTATAGCATGGCGACGTAGATCAGCGATTACACAATTCATTGCGAGCAGTGCTCGTGACGGTACAGTTAGATCTCATGCGGAAAAAAGAAAAAAAAAGAGAAAAGGAAAAAATAAGTACAGGCAGAACATATCGACAACGATACCGGCAATTACAACGCAAACATCACAATATCAAAGCGGCGCGTGACAGTGCATCCAGATTGTATATGCCATATTTTTCGTTATATACATGCTCGAGTGCGCCGTCTGCCAAAAAGCAAGGTTACACCTCTGCAAAGTTATTTCGAACCGAACCAAGAACAAGACAATGTCCCTCCCACCTTGTACGCTTTAATCCACTGGTTCATCAGGCATGGCTTTGACCACGCTCGATGTATTAAGGTTCTCTCCATCGGTGCCCGCCGCTGCACAGTTCTTTTCGTGTTTCGTGATCTCGACTCGTTTCGTGTTTTTACCTTCTCGCTCACGCTTTCTCTCGCTCTCCTCGCGTCCACGCCCGCATTTGTTTCCTGCACTAACTCCCAAGCAATCAACGCTCCCGTCGTCATTGCCACTATCTTTAATTGCCTTTTAGACAGCTGCCTATTTCACTCGTCCTCATCGACTCCCACTCATAATTCTAACCTCACCTAGCAATCTCCTCAGATGCATGCTCGCTTCCTCTACTGGTGGCTATAGGACCAATTCGTTAAGTAGTCTATGCAAACTCAAAATATTATACAACTGTCTGGACTCCCAGAACAAAATAGGCGCAAAAACTGCGAAGTAGAGCAAATCCAATGGGAAAAACACACTCTGATCCATAGATGCTGCACCACACCATTCGGTTTACATGTTCGCTGCTCCCAGTTTCTACGAACTTTGTGGTCCGGAGGTTCGTCCTTATCGCGGCCAACGCTTTCAGGACTCTTCGAGGCTTGGGCAGCCGTTTCGATGATGCAAAAACCTGCAATGTGAGCAGATACAATTGTTGTGGCTCAGTGTACATCTAAGATTCCGGTAAAAATATTTCTCAGGTTTAGAAGGTTCGGATATTATGGCAGCGGTGCAGACTGACCTATCTTTATCTTAAATGCCTACCACAGTAATGACTCACCAACAACGATCATGACCATTAATAACATCCCTACTTTACAATACCGAAGAGCAGTTGCCCGGCTGAAGTCCTTACACTCACTTTATTTTCGCAAATTTAACATTAGTCCAGAAACTTATATAAGAAATTGAATTTCAAGAAAAACTCGACATACACATTCTTGCGCTCTTGAACCTTACTTTAATCTTTTCATGAATTCGTTCTTTCCTCAGCAGCAGTCCGCGGCAAAGTCAACATCACCTAAGCGCCTCTTCTTGTATATGCAGCATTGACGATCACCGTATCAGTTTCCACGTGTGGACGGAAGGGCGTTCGGATCGACTGACAGGCTTCACTCTGGACCTGCGCAGTAAGCTAGCCGCTCCACAAGGGCTATAAAGGTCTCTGCGGACAGCGTCGTCGCCACATTCAGCAGCAGCAGTCCGCGGCAAAGTCAACATCACCTAAGCGCCTCTTCTTGTATATGCAGCATTGACGATCACCGTATCAGTTTCCACGTGTGGACGGAAGGGCGTTCGGATCGACTGACAGGCTTCACTCTGGACCTGCGCAGTAAGCTAGCCGCTCCACAAGGGCTATAAAGGTCTCTGCGGACAGCGTCGTCGCCACATTCAGCAGCAGCAGTCCGCGGCAAAGTCAACATCACCTAAGCGCCTCTTCTTGTATATGCAGGTTGGTTGCGCTCCATTTTAAGGTGTTTTCTGTAAAATAGCTTCACCGCGGCTGCTGCTGAGCCATTGTGCATTTTGGTCTGTTGTCTTGCCGTAAACTAGCATGCCATCCAATGTTGAACTCGCGAAAAGGCTCGAATCGCTCGAGTCAAAGTTTGAAAACAAGTTGGAGGACTTCGTTAATGACCTAACAGGAAGGCTACTAGAAAAAATCAAGAACCGTTCTATTGATGAACAGGGTTCCCTTTGTGAGACAGTGGAATTTCTAAGTAAGGAATATGCTGCAATACGTGCGAGACAGGAAGAGCTTATTGCTGCAAACAAAGTCCTTGCTAATGAAAATGAAGCCCTCAGGAAAAAACTGGCAGACCTTGACCAGTATTCCAGAATGAACAACGTTGAAATAAAGGGCGTCCCAAGTACTCAAGGAGAAGAATGCGCAGCCATTCTCGAGCAGGTTGGCCAAGCAATAGGCTGTCCTGTCTCGACTGATGACATTGATTGTGTTCACCGTGTTGCTGCAAAATCTGGTGAAAAAAACATCATTGCACGTTTTGTCTGCCGCGAGAAGAAAAATGAATTTGTGAAAAAGGCGCGAAAAGCACGGATTCACACATCCCAGATCGGCTTCGGTAATGCGACTGACCGGGCCGTGTATGTAAACGATCACTTGACTCTCGAGAACAAAAAGCTGTTTTCTAGGGCTCTTGCGTTGAAGAAAGAAAAAAGGTGGTCCTTTCTCTGGACAGAAAACTGCCAGATAAAGGCGCGAAAGACTAACGACAGCAGGGTGTTTCGCATTCAGACAGAAACAGATCTGCGCATCTTCACATAGATTTCCTTCTTTTTTGACTACGGCCATGAAATGCAACGTATAAGGGAAACATGGCTTCTCTGTCACCCGCTAAAGTACGATCTTTGATATCTGACAACAATCCCTGCCTCGTTCACTTGAATGCAAGAAGCCTTCGGCGTAATCACGATAATATTAGCAGCTTTCTTACTTCCCTTTCTGTTCCATTTTCTTTCATATGCATAACCGAAACCTGGCTTTGTCAAGCTGATACTAACATGTTTGGATTTCCGTCTTATCAATCAGAATACTGTCACCGCTTAAATGATTGTCATGGAGGATCAGCTATATTCATTTCCGATAAAATCTCCTACACTAGAAGGCGTGACATTAGTATACCTATTGCGCAGTGCGAGTCGGTATGGATTGAACTTGATCATTCGTTCTTGTCCGTTGATTCAAAAAAATTTGTTTTGGGCTGTATATACCGTTCGCCATCATCATGTTCCTCTGAATTTATGATTCACCTGGATCGCATTTTCAACATATTAGCTTCAGAGAACACACATGTTCTCATAGTGGGTGATATGAATATCAATTTGTTAGATATCGACAACAGGCTGTGTGTAAATTATACTGATTGCTTTAGTGGATTTGGTTACGAGCAACTCATAACGTCGCCAACAAGATGTACTCTTTATGGAACAGAAACGCTTCTAGACCATGCATTAACTAACATCACTCCTGCACCTAACTCTGGGGTCATTAAAACTGATATTAGCGATCATTATCCTATTTTCGTCATCTTTAGCTCGTCGAACAGCTCGGATAGTGCACGATACTTAGCTAAAGTATTCGATAAGAACAGCTTTATAGAAGATGTAAGCAATATTGATTGGTCTGAAATTGATCAGGTGCAAGACCCTGAATATGCACTCAAAAGTTTCTGCGATCTTTTTCGGGAAGCCGTGTCTCGGAATACAACTATTAGCAAATGTAAACGGCGTTACAATTCACCTCGATGTCCTTGGATAACTAAGGGTCTTCTTAAAAGTATGCGTAAAAAAGAAAACTTATACAAAAAAACAAAGAAGCGACCTTTCAATCTAACATTGGCATCAAGATACAAAAAGTACTGCAACATCTTAAATTCTTTGCTCAAGAAAGCTAAGAAAAATTATTATGAAAAAGAATTTGTAAGTCGCCAGAACAATTCTAAAAGAAAATGGGAGTTGCTCAATACATTCCTAAACAGAACAACGTGTCACATTTCAATCTCAAAAATCATATATAATGACTGTACGCACGATGACGCGCTTGAAATCGCTAATGCTTTCAGTGACTTCTTTTTTGAAATTTACAATCAGGATCACACGGGCGCTGAATGTAGCATGAGTCGAGTTAATTTTTCGTTTTTTCTTTTCCCTGTAACATCAGAAGAAGTTTTCACCACGATTAAGAACCTTAAAGATACCTCTCCTGGTTTAGATGATATTCATGCGCGCCACCTAAAAATGGTAGGTCATTTAATCTCTCCAACACTAGCTAGCATAATTAACAGCATCTTTAAAACTGGAATTTTTCCACGCACCCTTAAGAACACAAAAGTCATACCCATTTTTAAGAAAGGGGATAGGTCAATTATTTCTAATTACCGACCTATTTCTATCTTATCATCCGTCAGCAAAATATTTGAGAAATTATTTGTTAGTCGCCTGAATAGTTACCTAAAAAAGTTTAATCTCTTGAACAACTGCCAATTCGGTTTCCGTTCTGGTAGTTCAACCGACTTGGCAGTAATCACATTAACTGACTACATTAAGAGTTCCATAGACAAAGGACTTATTGTTGGTTCCGTATTCTTAGATTTTTCCAAGGCTTTTGATACAATTAATCACGGTATGTTACTAAAAAAATTAGAAGCCTATGGAATAACAGGGCCAGCGTTCATCCTTCTGAAAAACTACTTGTGTGACAGAAAGCTGACAGTTTATTTATCTTATAAGTTTTCAGACACTAAAACAATTAATCAGGGGGTGCCACAGGGCTCCATCTTGGGACCATTATTATTCATTCTCTACATAAATGATCTTCCCCTGCACGCTTCACCCTCACAGTGCATGTTATACGCTGATGACACTACTGTCTCAGACTCAGATGTATGTTTAACAACGTTAGCTAATAAATTAAACAGTGCATTGGCTAACATTGCCACTTGGTGCCAGAATAATCACTTGATTTTAAATCCAAACAAAACTAAATTCATGGTTTTCCGTTCTCCTCAAAGACGACTAGAATTTTCACCTCGGGTAACCCTCGAATCCCACTTCATTTCGACTAGCGACTGTGTTTCATTTCTCGGTGTCTATTTCGATGAACAACTAAAATTTCACAATCACATTTCACAAGTTAAGAAAAGAACTTCTTTCGGCATAAGAGCATTAATAAAAGCTAGACATTGTCTGTCTACTCCTGCTCTCTTTTCTGTTTATCACGCATTCATTCATAGTCATATCAATTACGGTATCGCTGCCTATGGCAACACATATCAATGTCATTTCTCATCCATCCAACATATACAAAATCAAGCTCTGCGCATTATTTCTAACTTTAGTCGCGATAACATTAGTATCGTACGCATGGAGAATAAAGTGCTCACCACTAATGACTTATTTGCATTTAACTTAATTACCTTGCTTTTCAGGTTAATTAATAAAGATCTCACCCATGAGTTTATTTCCTTAGATTCCTTGAAGAATTATAAACCGACTCGTTTTGCTCAAAAAAATAACTTCTTGCTGCCTAAAGTTTATACTAATTATGGTAAAATGACAGCATCGTTCTGTGCTATCAAAGCATGGAATTCTCTTCCTCACCCCATAAAAACATCGCCATCTCTTACTGCATTGAAAAAAACACTCAAAGCTCATTTCCTGAACCAATAATTATACGAAATATTCATAGCGTGTACTGTTTTTTTTTTATTTTTTATTATTTTTTTTATTTTTTGCTTTTCTCTCTTTCCTCTATATTTATAAGTGAACATTACGTGAAATCCATTGTTGTAGTTCATTCTGTATTCATTTATATGTTTTCATTGTTAGTATGAATATATATGGATATATATTGTATATATTTAATATCAATATTTCTACAATTAGAAAACAGTTATTTGCGCTTTAAAATGATGTCGCGGGTTATCGTAGCATTTTTTCTGTGTAACTATTGTACTCTTGTTTTAGGTTGACTTGATATTTCATTTATTCATTTTTCCTGCTTATTTTGTAATTTTTATCTAATGATCATGCACAGAGGGTCCCGGTACGGTTTTCTGACCTTGGGACCCTCTTCTGTATATCCTTATCCCTGTAACCATAATATGCAAAATAAAGATTTGATTTGATTTGACCATCAATGATTGGAACGCGTTACCTTTTGAAGCATTATGTGATAAATGAAAATCCTTACTTTGATAACTATGTATCTTTCTCTTTTCAACCGTACAACTCGAACTCTCAGACTGTCTCACGTTGTATTTGATTTGCATTCTCTAGTTGCGATTTGTATTTTCTTGCTGCCATTTTTCTTTGTTCAATTGTTATCCTGTGTTCTACTGCCTTAACGTGTTTTTATTGCTTGAACTTTCTTTTTATTGAAGTTACATTGTGAATTACTTTTTGTTTCTCCCCTGCTTGTTCTTTCGACCGCAGTATGCTGTAAATAAAAAATAAATAAAAAATAGGGTAAGAAAAATTTAGCGCACCATCTTTTTTTTAAATGTGAAGTGTCTTTTTGTGAATACTATCGCCGCTACCGTGGAGGCACTAGGATGGGCTTGTCGCTGCCTTTATACACTTTGTGATTCTCCCTCGACAATCCGTTCACTCTTTGATAGAATAAAAGAGGCCTTTATCTATAAATGGCTGCAAGGGCCACAGTTTAGTCGATACTCTTGGTTTCAAATATTATGCAGACTTTATTATAAGGTTACAAAATCGGGGCGGAGAGGTCCAAATTACATTCCTTAATTGGTGGTTTATGAGCCAGAAAATCGCTGATAGTTTAATCTGAATTCATACGTATGCACATATGTCCTCAGAAGTTCGTTGCTCTCTGGTGGAACCCTTCACACAATTTCAGCGACTGTGTTACATGAATTTCTGCGCAGGCGAGGGAGCGCTGCCCCACTGGCAGGAAGACCAGCCAGTAAGTAAACTCCTTCTGTTTAACGTGAAATAATTGTACTTCAATTTAGCAGCCTTCAATATTTCCGTTATTAAGTACTTCAGCAACCGTAACTTCGCGTCCATTGAGCGCACTGTATTTTAGCCTTGACATAGCGAAGCGTATTTGTTTGACTTCAAAGAATTAGGTTCAATGTTTCTCCTCAGTAACACTGACACCAAGAAACCTAAAATACTCCGGGGTTGTGGAACAGGATCATGGACGGGTTTCACAAACACATCAAATCTCGCGTGACGCGAAGAAAAAAGAAAGCAGAAAATGAAGCTAAGTGCAGCCTTTGCAGTCGTCGCAGGAACTACAAGTAGGGGGCAGCGTCTATTCTGGCAGTGCCAAAGTTAGCTGACCATGACTTAGAATATGTACCAAGAGGTGTCAGTGGCCATAAGCTAAGGAGTGCAAAGTCGATCAGAGGTCCTATTATCAGGGTGCACACTGCACAGAGCGTAGCCCTCTATTCTATACATGATTTGCGCTAGCGCCTTTCTGTTTTGTTGACTTCGCTTTGTCAGTGATCAGCCCTGCATAACTTCTAATTGAAGATTCAGAGTGGCTAATGTTAGTGTGCCTTAACACACGGGCACTCTTCGCCACGCCCGCCGACCAGCCGCCCGAATCGCCAAACGTGGCGGCACCGAACTGGTCGGCGGGGCCCAATCCGGCCAAGACGTCCGCCCTGTTTGCGGCCGTCATCAAAAAGTACGCCGCACACAACTTCGCGACCGACGCCATTGCCACCAAGGCGCAGCCAAGATCAAAGAGCGCCAATGAGCAGCACATGACGGTGATTATTGACGGTGAGTTTTAAGGGCGAAGCACCTTAAGACCGAGGCTTGGCTGTATGGCGTCCGTGCGCACGGCACAGCACCGTGTAAAATCGAAACATCAAGTTTAACAATAGACTCAATCATAATCTCAATCATAATTGTGCCAGAACATATAAAACACCAAGCACAAACCCTTTATACTAGTCGGCGACTTCAACGTAGACATTATGGACCTTAGGACGTAGCTTTGTCATCGACTCTTTATGTCACTTTGTCACTCAGTTTACATTATATGGGGCAACACTCGGGGAACGTACGGTTACTCACCCATACAATACCAAGAGCTTCGCCCACTCGTCATGATTCACTTCGTGGAGATGCGTGATACTTTCTCCCCTTATTTATACAATGTTTATTATTGTGCGGTTATATTAGCTATGCAGAGAAGGTACACGTAAGTAGAAGCAACAAAACAATTGTGTATTTCTTCTCACACAGAAATATTTAGGGTCTCTGAAATTTGTTCTATTTAAAGGGAACGCTCGAACGTAGACAGCACATCTGACAGATTGTATTGTGCTATAATGAGCCATGGCATGGGATGCTAGTGGGCTGCAGCTAAGACGTCAAGTAGCAGTCGCAGTAATAACCCATCATGTTTCAGTATCATATTACCTGGTCTATACGAAGACGTAGTGATGCATTTAAATAAACTCTACTAATAGCAATCTAGCATAACTAAGCCGCGTATAATTAAAAAATTCTCAGAAAAAACTCGGGCAGATCCCACCCACCATGGGAACCGACGTTATGCAAGGCAGGTGGTTACGGCTTACGGCTCATTGTTTAACTTGGGATCAAGTATTACGAAGCAGACGCACGCCTTTGTGTAAATCGAGAAGTTCTGAGCGTCATGCGCGCTTACAAGGCACCTCGGTTGCACTGTGATTGGTTACAAGGGTGGTTTATAGTTCAAATCACAGTCCTAATTAATACGTTTTCCTCACGAAACTCCGCCGTCACGGTATCAGAGAACTTCAGACAGTGCTTAAGGCTGCCGCTACGTTGCGCCACTGGGCTGCAGAGGGCACCTTTTCGCTTTCCAAAGCCCTTGTGCTGTGCGAGACGAACTGATGAATCCAATGTGTTCTGTGCAAGTGCCGCACTATTTTTGGAGAGAGCTGTAGTGTTCAAGTGGGACGACGATGCCGAACACGTGTTTAATACCGGGGTGGCTTCCTGCTGCAAAGGAACGGCCAAAAACCTGCCGTTATTTGTTTTTACCAAGTAACAAGGAGCAGTGCAAGAAATAAAAGCCGCCCATACAGCGGCAGGACAGTGGCGATTTCAACTAACTGTGATAAGTAACTGTGATAAGTAGCAGTGGCGTAAATCGAGGAGAATCACAAGGGGGGGGGGGGGGGGGGGGAGGGACACATCTTGCCATGGCGGCCATTTCGTTTTCCTAAATATATGTTTTTGATTATATAAAAATTAAAATCATGCTTTGAATAGAATAAAAGGAAAACGAGCATGTGCGACGGCGCCGGGCCTGGGAGCTTAGCCTAAGAGCAATGAGAAGCCAATTTCTAGCATAATTCTAGCGAATACGTCATTCGGGGTTAACCATCAAATGGAAATACTAGGACTTTTTTTGTTAAAACGCGTAAACATAGGCGTGCACACGAGGATGGGAGGTGTAGGGGGGGGGGGGTGCCCCCCTCCCCTATATAACCTACGGCGGGTGCGAAGTCTGCCCCACACCATTATTCAGTCGTGCCTGTCCCGTTATTGTTGAAAGAGCAGGGTTATGGCGACGCAGATTGTTCACGATAATGGCGGGCGAAAGGGGGCTGCAATAGAACTCCCCCTCCCCCTCTTAGAAATATTGCGCACGCCTACGCGCGTAAAGGTACAGCTTTCCTTTAAATTATGCAACCTGTCAGAAAAAGCGTCCGACGATTAAAACCTGTAATGTTCCTTGCAAAGCATGTTTATGCTCGCCGGTGATCTTTTTTTTAATAACACGATCATGGTGGAGCATCGGATTCCTGCTTCATTGTTAATGGACTCCAACAAATCGTCGACACAAATAAATAACGGTAGATGATCGGAAATTTTTTTATTTTGCATTTTGAAGCGCAGCGTAATGAACATTTGCGGCACGTCAGAAGTAATCCCTACCATTTCAGGAAGCTCATGCTCTTACTGCCTTTTGAAACGAAAAGCAGATCTCACTTTTGTACTTCGTTTCGGCTCTTTGGAAGGGCTTCAGATTGCTTCACAAGGGCTTGATGTAGCTGCTTTGATGCAAGGTACGTCGCATATTAAATTATGGTGGGAATGATCTAATGATGATGAAGCCTAAACGCTGATAAAATTTCAGAAAACCGCGTGTGGGTCCCTGTAACTGTCAAGTAATTCAAATATGATGTTTGAAACATTAATCTCATGGGGGGGGACACTTGTGATGGGTGTCCCCCCTAGCCTGAACACAAGGGGGGCCAGGACCTCCCGTGATTTACGCCACTGATAAGTAGCCATGATAACCCACTTATCACGGCTGGAAACTTCGTCGCAAAAACTACAAATATGGGGCAGCGTCTGCCCGCGGAAAAAGGGGCGGCAGTGTTGTGGCGAGACGCGCCGTGGATATTCCCAAGTTACGATAAGAGCAGTAGCGCCGCTCGACGTTGCTTTGGAAGCCTATAACTCGCCGACAGACGTTGCGACGACACCAGATGCGCGCCTTAATTAACGGCCTACTGCGTGCTGATCACGCGACCAGCGCAAAGCGAAGTAGACGCACAGCTCGCGTACTCATGTGCATTTATGTTTTCATTCACGCGACGTCGCATGGACGACGTGGACGAAGTACACTCTCTCGTCACCTTGGTTAACCTTGATCGGTCAAAGGCATGCAACCAGCCGTTTCCTGGGTTTCTACCTGGAGACGTAGAGCTATCGCTTTCACACGCAAAGCAGTCTCGGGGAGAACGCAGAGACTGCCATAACTCTGCAATGAACTGACACTACCTTCGACATTTTATATAATTGTACATCCATACAAAATATATTACAACATGCCTTGCGTGTAAAAATAAAACAACCTATTAGTTGTTGTTTTAGGTGTGAACGACTGTGAGAGAAGTCGCAGGATAGTGCATGGAATTTACAAGCACGCGCAAAGGGCCACCGCTAGTTTCTCCCCTATAGTGAACCGTAAAGTGGTCCAAGGGGTTCAAGCGCAATGCTATACCTTCCCAATGATCCCATTGTTGCGCTCTTTGGGCTATAGACTGCTGATAGTTTCCAGATACATTTAGATTAAAGCGCTGCATTAGCTATATATTTGGTTGGAATAACCTAAACAGTGATCCAAATGCAACCCATTAAATTCCCTGCAGGCTGGATGCTGAAAGAGGTGCATGAGTGCACTGGCGGTGGTGGTTCGCAATCGTTGCGCACTTTTCCGAAAATGCCTGTGAATGAATGCAGATTGGTTTTATGCACGCATACCCCAAGAAACGAATTTGCAGTAAAAGCTCGTTAATTCGATCTCCGTTGTTTCGGAAAATTTGGACGTGTTCTCTGGTCCCGGCCCACATATGTATCGTTTAATGGCATCAAACTCTGCAACCCGATTAATTCGGTCGATCCCCGGAGTGCACCTAGCATGAAGCGCCGCAAATGTGCGACGTGTTGAAGATGAAGAGCTTCAGCCACGGTCTGCATGCTGGCATAAAACTCCCTTGCTACGTTGTCACGGACGAGCGGTCAGTTTCCGGCCATTCTTCCGGCGAAAAAAAAGTGCACGTGCAAATGGTGGTGTTGGTAATGGCAGAACGTAATAAGGGATGGGTTCAGAGCACGTTTCGGCTCAAGACACGAGGCGCTTGAGCCGCTGTTACATTGTGAACAATGTGTCGAATGACGACAATTGCGTCTTTTACTTTGCTCCTATGCAAAATAATTCTGGATTTGCGTATTCATCACGAAAATGAAAATGCATTAACGTAGCAGGCACTTGTTTAGTGTTTTCTCGATACTTTCAATAATTCGGTTAATTCGGACATTTTTTTCCGGTCCCGCGAAATCCGAATTAACGAGTTTTTACTGTAGTAGTAGTATATAGTGATCAATTACTTCATTACGATCTCTGAACGTTGATGTGCGTTGACGTTCTTCTTGCAGATCCGGTCACCGGTAAAAATGTGGCTAGGAGCATAAAAGATGCCGACACCCTTAAAGACGCCTTTTCCCAGGCCGCCCAGCACCTCGACGACGGCGACTACGACGAGGTGCTCGGCGAGGGCGACTGGTAAGTGACCATCACATCAAGGAATCTTAGGAAGTGCATATTTTATCCAATACATGCTTCGTGAAGTCATTTCGCTATCTGGTGACGTTACCTGAAGTCACTGAAAAAAGAATTCACCGACGACTACTGTACTGCATAATGCGAGTTCTGAGCGTATAGCTGTTTAGGTGTTTTGACTTTGCAGTAATTTGAGGCAAACGCTTATCAGCGTCACAACATGGTATGAGCCTTCTCGTCACGTGCTCACACAATATATAGTGACGTTTCCACGGCCGCTCCGTATCGTGGCTCCGTTGGTGATGCACAAGCGGCCATTTTGGAAGTTTTGATGACGCACCAGTGGCCCATCTTGGAAGTTTTCGTACATAACGTCATCACAACTAGCCAGGCTGCTGCGTGAAGTCACCGGAATTTCTACTGTAGCCTGACGTCAAGCTAGTATCGATGTCAGTAGGTGCGTCATGGAAAAATTGACTTCAATATCAAATTAAAATATCTTATCACCATTTGCCAAGCTTCACACTTGCTCAGAGCCGTCTCTGCATGCAGGAGATTTGTATGGCAGAGTAAACTCTCCTTCGAAAAAAAGGTGTCAGTACCCCTTTAAAGGGGTACTGACACAAAATTTAGCGGCCGAGATAGCCTGCGGGATCGATTCCAGTGAACATGCGTATACCTTCTGCAAAATACCAACAGCGAATAGAGCTTGGAAGTTATCTTAAATGAATTTTGAAGTTTGCGTGAGCGATCGACATCCTCGCGCTACTGACACCCTCAAAGGGGACCCTTGGGGACCCCCATACTTCCCTCACGTGACCACGCTGCAACAAGTTATGATGTGTCCCACACTCGCCGCCATGGCTGCGATAGGCGCTAACACTCCTAGGTTTAAATACACATATATACCCCATAAAGTGGACGAGAGGATGACCGCCGCCGTAGCTCAGTGGTAACGCATCGGACGCGTTATCCGAGGGTCGCAGGTTCGGTCCCTGCCGGCGGCAAGTTATCTTTTCGTCCACTTTACTTTCTTCACATTTATATCCTTATTACTACAAATAACATCCTCTATACTTTTATTGTCTGTTAGCTCTCATTAATACTGTGTCTAACAACGAAAAACGAGCCCTTAAAAATAATCTTCTTTCCTTCAAGTTGTAATGACGTCATAGCCGTTTTTTTTTTTTTTTTTGCCGCGTTTGCTTCAGCAGCCTACTTCTCAGCTGTATCTCGGCGGCTGCTCATTAACGGGGAGAAGAGCGTCACAGTTCGGTGTGCTGACGTGATCGAGCGCCGCACCCGCTGGGTGGTGATAGTTGCACCCGGAGGCTTGTCGTTTTTGAAACTGAAACTGACACTGGTCGGTAATGAGGAGCCTGTAATTATCTGTCGCGCGCTGCAGCAAACGATGAGCCATGTTATGACTAAAAGGCCCCCAGCAACAAATTGCAGCAAAAAAACGCGAGGCCAACATTTTTGTGTCAGTGCCTCTTTAAGAGGGCGCACCAGCTCCAAAGCAACGTAGACTTGAACTTTTTGTGTCCATAGATGGCAGCACTTATACACCACCAAAAGGGGGATGTTGGGGTACACTCTAAGCGTGTAAATCTCACCAGGACATGAAAGCTTTTGTCATTCCGCGAGCGAAAAGTAGCGCTGCTTGAAACTTGCCCGGAAATACCTCGAAACACGGTGAACGCTTTGTCTAAAGCTCTTCCTAGGTTTTCCGCCCCCTAGCAAATGCGATGGGGTTCCTTCAGCTTTGTCCTCCCCGCACCGTGTGGTGTAAAGGCCGAGATAGACGGCACGATTTTCCATGCGATGCGACGTCCGACGTGGCGGTGGGGTAAAACCGGAACGGTTACCTTCCATAGCATGGGACGGCCACCATTCCCTCTCCCCCACCGCCGTGTCAGCCGTCGCATCGCATGGAAAATCGTACCGTCTGTCTCGTGCTTAAGCCAGTTACGGCCTAGTGACCCTCCAACTCCTCCGTTTCGCCTCGCCGCTCCCGTAGTAACTCAAACAATGGGTAATGACCTGTCTTCACAGTTGTCTGCTGCTTTTTGTGAGAGGCTATCGGACGTCTTCAGCAGCCGGTTTGGAAAAGATGTGACGCACACGCGCACTGAGGTGATAATTCGAATAAACTTTCCACTGTTCGTAGAAGTTAAGGCTGAGACAGACGGTACGATTTTCCATGCGATGCGACGTCCGACGCGGCGGTGAGGAAACCGGAATGGTGACCTTTCATAGAATCGGACAGCCACTAAACCGGCTGCCGCACCGCCGCGTCGGCCGTCGCATCGCATGGAAAATCGTACCGTCTGTCTCGCGCTTTAAGGGCGACGCCGCAAATGTTGCATCCACACTGCAAAGCGACAATATATATATATATATATATATATATATATATATTATATATATATATATATATATATATATATATATATATATATATATATATATATATATATATATATATTTATATATAATCTCGAAGGAAAGTTTTCCCGCCGCAAAACCCATGCTGCTATGGCCTCAGCGGCTCTGCAATGCGCAGATCGTGGGTTTTTGGAACGCGGTGCGAGCTGGCATACCGAAGAATAAACGCAGGATTTCTAGATATATCTGTCAAGATCCACTTTCGCGGTCTTTTTGTCCAATTTTGGGCAAAAATGTGATCGTATTAAACGCATGAAAATGCATTATTTCCAAGGGATGTTGCCCGAAAATAAAAAATCACAGCATATCCACGGAGTGAATGATGATGAGTGGGCGAAGCTGCGGAGGTTCATCGGTAAACCGTGAATCTTCCGTGAATTCTGCCCAGTACATCATCACCGACGTGAGATCGGGCGCGTTTATACTAAAGGTTCGATGAGTTATGACGACTTGCAGCTCACTTTAATTTTACATGTACGCTGTGAATTTTCATTGTTTAGAAAACCATTGCTTTAGAAAACACCTTGCGTCTTTCGTTAAGCAGCTGGCGTCTTTTTCGTTTTGCTTTAGAAACATCTGGCGTTCTTTCGTTTTGTTTTTACAAAACATCTGGCGTCTTTCGTTGGTTTATTTCATCAATCAACGGCGTTTTGAACAAAATTTTTATTGTTTAATCACGCACAGGAGAAATCTCACCAGGCACTACCTTGGAGGTAAACAATGGCTGCTAATGGGAATGAGAGACAGAAGAAGTCGGCTTTTAGCTAACACTTACACTTCTACAGAGACAGAAGAATTCGGCTTTTAGTTAACGCGCACGCTGCGAATTTTTTATTGTTCAACAACGCACAGGAGAAATCTCCCACCGGCACCACCTTGGAGGTCAAAGGGTAAAAACTTGTTACTCACTACTACGAGCACGACGAGGGACGAACGGGTGCCGCCTTAAGGAGCTTCGCCCCTAAAACAAAAACGTATTAGGCTGAAGGTGTATTATGCAGAATCGTATCAACGAGGTTCCACTGCGCCCCGCCACGGTGGTCTAGTGGTAATGTCGCGGGATCGAATCCCGGCCGCGGCGGCTGCATTTTCGATGGAGGCGAAAATATTTAAGGCCCGTGTACTTAAACTTAGGTGCACGTTAAAGAACCCCCAGGTGGTCGAAATTTCCGGAGCCCTCCACTGCGGCGTCCCTCATAATCATATGGTGGTTTGGGGACGTTAAACCCCAGATATTTTTATTATTGTTATTGAAATTCCACTGTGTATATATGCTATACAAATGCATATATTATTCCGAATGTATTTCGGGCATTTATTGAACGTGTCAACCCAATAAAGCATTAAATGAAATTATTTTGGGAACGATTTTTCAAGAATAACTCGGGATGTAAAGGCTTAGAGATATGTGAGCTCAAAGTAACATTAGTTGACTCACTGGAATAAGAACCTCGGGCACGACAATGCTATATTTTAGTTTATCTACCACTTGCCTAATAAGGTAGACAAAATACATGCATCTTTGCAATTACTGACTTGTGATGCACAACTGAAAAAATGAAGATTGAGTGGCAAACTAAACAGACCAAGGTGAACCATTACAGATTCACGAGCAGGTAGCTTCACACTCGGGTGCCTCGTGAAACAGTATGCTGTGCCAAGACGCTCTGTCGAACAGGGTGGTGACCCGTGGTTTCAGGAGGCGTTGACTATGGTGTTCAGTGTCTCAGTGAATTGCATTCAGCAGTGCGATGATACCTGTTATGTTCTGTTTTACTGACACCCCGTCAACCAATTATTCGCGATTATATCATTATTCGGAAAATTGCAGAGTATAATTTCCCCGCACAAAGCACTACTGCCGAAAAATTCAACTCCAGCACTTGTCAAATGGGTACCGCAGTGCCACCGTCGGATAGCCGAGGGGGGGCCGGGCCCCTTCTTAAAAAGTGGAAGGAGCCCCCCCCCCCCCCCTGACTTTAAGCCCTGGGTTTACCGTCAGCACTGTTGATTAGCGACCGCTTATACGTCGTAGCTCCTACAAGTGTACGTGCGCTCGGCCGTGTTAGCAGTCTGTAGCCATGGCTCCACCGAAGAAGGTGCGCACGGCAGAAGCCGCTTACCGTGAGCATCGGCGTGCTGCGGATCGAGAGCGTAACCGCCAACGGCGATTGGATACCGCCTACGTGGCCCATGAAATGGCAATGAAGTGGCAACAACGAGCGGAGCCGGACTATGCTCGGCGAGAGCGCGAGGCGGACGCGGCAAGAAAGCGGACTATGTGTATGGCGTCGCGCGAGCCGAGTACGAGCGACGAAAGCATTAGCTAAGCAAAGACCTAGCATCAGCCAAGAAGGCCACATTAAGCCGCTAAGATCGACCAGTTTCACAGTTTCGCTGTTTCTTAAGCTTTACACGTCTAGTGTAAACAATCCTTCTGTGCATGTCTTCGCAGGTGATCGGACATTCCACGTGGCGGGGCAGGGCCACAGCGACCTTCTCGCGAACCTGCCCAGGATACTTGAAGTGTGACCGCAGCAATTGCCCGACCCGAAATACGGCGACCTACTTTGACTACCCTGATTATGACGACATGTGGCTACCCACACAGTAAAAAAAAATGAAATAATACTCCCAGGTGGCAGTAAAACGCTTGTCCTCTAGCGACCCCCCCCCCCCCATTGGGAGTTTTTTTCCGGACTTCCGGAGTAAAGCTTTCACTCTGGCTGGCCGGAATTATTGCGTGACGCCTCCGGAGTATTTTTTGCTGTTCTTTCACTCCGGCTGGCCGGAGTTTTCTCGCGGCACCTCCGGAGTATTTTTTGCTGTTCTTTCAATCCGGCTGGCTGGAGTGACTGCGTGGCACTTTCGGAATATTTTTTGCTGTTCTTTCACTCCTTCTATCCGGAGTTTTTTCGTGGCACCTCCGGAGTATTTTACGAATTTCCTTACTCTGTCCGGACGGAATTTCAGTGAGATGCATCGCGAGTATTTTTTTCTTTGCTCTGCTGTTACAGTTTCTATACTCTATGCTGATCGTGTCACGCGTTGGTTATGTGAAGGAAACACTGCAGAGTCACTGTACTTTCTTTCTGCAGAGTTCTAGCAGATGAAATTCAAGAGAACACTTGAGTTCCTATTATTTCATTTATTCACCATACAGTGATGCAACAGCTGGGCCAATTGCGCCAATTTGATACAATTCCGTATTTTGGCGCCAAGCTGAGCCAAAACCGTGAAGTCACGCTGCGCCAAAATGCCCGACCAGCTTCAAAATTTTCTCAGTAGCGCAAATTTTAGCGAGAAATGGAGGCCGCGTTGGTCATCTGCAGTAACTTTGGTGTAAGAGAATACGGCCGGTCCAGGGAAAGATGCTCTTTGTGCACAGTGTCTTCGCATTGAGAGCGCAGCACGTAGCAGGATATACGAGCCGCCCGCTGATGGCTGCCGAGACAGCGCGCGCGCCAGCGATCACGACCACGCCCTTAAATAAAAGTACAATGTTGCTGCTCGAGCGACAGCCCCCCCCCCCCCTCGCGTCTTTTCATGCTCGTTCAAGACGGGCGTGGCGTTTCGACGGCAGGCCTCCCGAGCAGAGTGGTGTTATCGCATGCGCCCTCCGTGCGAGGGAGATGGGCTGGCTCGTTTTATCTCTGCTTCAGCCGCGTTCGTCACCGGCACTCGCGCGCTTTTACCCGCTGTAGAACATACTATGCGCGGGGGGATGTTATCAATTTGGACTTTCTACGGGACATGACGGCAAAAACCCGTCGAGAGTGTCCATATAATTGCTATCGCAATAAAAAAGAACAGTGGTTCTAAAATTTCCTGATGCTTGTTTTATCGCGTGCAGAACGCTCTTTAAGCCATTTTGCCGTAGTACACTGGTGTCCTGCGGAAAAGCGTATTGAGATTTAGAAGGGGCTATTAGTACTAGCTGTCAGGGACACAGCACATTTTATTCCTTAATTACTCATTCGTGCACGCGCCGTCTAATTACGAGTCCTAGTATGATCGCTGACGTCTAAAAAATTGCCAATCACTTGGAGCTGCTGTGTATGGCGTTTCTGCGGCCTTGAGAAACAAAAAGACAAAAACGTACGCCAGTTTTATTTTTTCGTCACCCCCACTTGCTCCTGCTTTAAGAAACTCCCGAATTTCGAGATTGCCAGGTTCGCAGGTCCACATTAGCATTTGCAGTGCCAGTAGAATTATTTGACAGGCCCTGCAAATGCTAATGTGGATTTAGTCATTCGCACTGTGGGGTGGCTCAACAGACTGTTTTTATTGAAATAGCAGTGTTCACGTGCACTGTGCACGAGTAAGCTGATGTTGAGTGGTTTGTACGTATATATATAAAAGCCCCAAAGAAAAATAATTCAGAAAAATGCATCCGAAGCGCGGAATCGAACCAGCGACCTCTCGTTCCGCAGCGCGCGGCACTAACCACTACGCCAAAAATCGCAGATCATTCAGGTAGCTAACGGCGAGCGTTATATACACACCCTTTACCGCTGGCAGGACTCTGAGACGGCAGGCGCTTATAAGCGTTTCTTCATTACCAGCGAGATGGCGTGAGGAGCGCGACGGGCGCGTTTAAAAGTCGTCGGCGAGCTCGCTCGCTTCTTATATTTGCGCAGGGAGAACCTTGCCCTTCCGCTGTCTGCTCGCACGGCTTTCTCGTGGTGAGGAGAAGAGGGATGTTTCGAGCTTTCACCGTGATGTCCGCGCTCATATTAGGGAGCGTACGAAAGTCACTCGAGCTCAAGGGACCCCGCTAAACGAACAAACAAGATGAGCGCGAACTCTCAAGTGTCACAGCTCGACACTTGAAGCACGCTAGTTTCCTTCGCTGCTTCGGCCGCCTTTGCAACAGGAGCGCTGTTCAAACTGAGAGGATCCATTGGCGAGCCTCACTTCGTATGGCATTAGTTTCTTGCTATCGCATTCATTGCTTCGCCCTTGCGGCGAAACTGTGACTTTTTTGTTTTATTTTCTAAAAGTAAGCCTTCTTTGTTACGCTGCTCCAAATTTGGATATTTTTGCTCCAAAAGCAACATTTTGCTGCTCCAAAAATTGCTCCAAGTCCTATTTCGGCTGTTGCACCCCTTACCATAACCTGCAGTTTTCGGTTCAGATCCATCATTTGGGAAAGCAATAAAAGAAGAAACAACGATGTAAAAAGCCACAAAAAAACAAAGCAGAAGGCAGATCGCGTGAAATAAACAGCTAGCACTCAAGTTTTAAGCACAGCCTATCGAAATGGAGCCCAGAATGCTGCAAAAAAATTGGGGTACCCTTAAAGGGCCCCTCACCAGGCCACATAGCAAATTTTAGTTAGACGCTGGAAGTTGTTGTGTGCCGAATGAAGAGCAGTATGCCGCAAGAATTTTTCAAGTCGGTTCATTACGAGCTGAGAAAAACAATAATTTGTAGCGGCGCGAAACCATGATGCGAGGAGGCGAGTTTCAAACCCTTGCCACTCGCCCCGTGTAGCCTTAGCAAGCCAAATCCCTTCCCTGCCCTCTTCACTTGGCACATACGCATGAACACGTCATGCGCATGCATGGTCACGTGCGCATGACGTGCCCGAGCCAGCCCGAGCACGCGAGCGGCGTTGCACGGCCGCTACCTTTGTTTTTATGTAGCGGCCGTGGGCGTTTTGTCGGCGTTCTCTGTGGTGTACTGCCTGTTTCTGCGGGACGAGCATGAAAGTCGAGACATTTGTACGGGCACGAGAGTGGCGGTATCATGAGCCAGTGCCGCATTAACGTTTACTTGGACGCGGTAGAATAAATGAGCATAATGAGTGCTCGAACGCGCCAGAACATTACTTTCGTTTCCAGGGCTGGCGTCTGCTCGATGCGCTAACTGCGGGGGCACGAACGCATGGGAAAGGGAGGCACATTAGCCCTGCATCTCGCTGCAATTCACGAAAAAAAAATGAAAAAGACGCACAAATTCCCTTTGTGTGTCTCATTATTTCTCTCAAGTTTTATTAATCTGTTCAAGCAATAAATTACAGAAACTACACATGTCGTGTCAAATAATTATCGCAGTGTCACGTGCTACTGTTGGCGACGTCAGAACACAGTCGTCTACGTAGAGGAGCGACATCACAGCACTGCCATCTACGTAGGGCCATTTTCTCATGTACGTCATCCCCTCATTCTCTAAAGCGCGCGCCCGCGAGAGGAAGGGCAAGCAGCGTTCACCTTGAAATTTGACCCATTTCCGCGGCGCGTAGCGTTGCAAATTTTGGCAGACGTGATCGTGAACGCTCAGTGTATGCATTGCGCTCGTTAGCTCAAAATTGTCAAACCTGGTGAGGGGCCCTTTAAGCTTCGACCTTAAAGGGACAATAAAGGCAAATAATTTGTCAGAGTGAAAGCCCAATGTATGACAACTTCTAAAACGGCAATATTATCAACAGCAGTGCCCTACTTACCGAGAAATTAGGCTAAATGTATCACATGATGAGCGCCACGAGTGGGACATTTTCGAAGTGATCCCGATGACGTATAGACGTCAGACTCTGGAGTTTCCAAGACGTGTGGCGCCACCTGTCGGAGAAGTATTGAGTAGTGCATAGACCGACTCTCTCGCACAGTTTGCTATGGGACCAGGTGCAACTAATGAGTGTGAAAGAACGATTGAGCTTAATATCGCGTGTGTTTGCGCATTTAGCACTCAGAACGAGAGCTGTGAATTGCTCTCCGCTAGTCGGACGCGCCACCGAACCGTCGTGAAGTGCTTGCTGGATCACTCGCCTGAACGACGGCGAAAACAGCAGCAGACGAGACCCCTTCGCACGCTACGAAGAAACTCCGCAAAAGACGCACTGTTGCGCTGTGAATTGCCACAGAAAGGCGAGAGCGCTGGATACGGGCCGTTGCGAGCGTGTTGGGTAAGCGAAGTACCCGCGTTCTCCACAGCCGGTGGCATGAATGTGTGGCTCTGCTGTTGTTTTGCGTAGCCCTGATGCAAAACCGTGGTAACCTTGACTATGAAGCTCAGCAGAGGCTCTGACCGCTGTGCTTGTCGTGTAACACGAAGTGAGCAGCTAGAGGCAAACTGGAGACGCGTGATACGCACACCGCGACGAGTTGGTCGTCACAACACAGCATCGCGGACGTATGTTTTGAAGGCTCAGAGTTCTGGTTCTAACTAGCTAACAGAGGAGCTAACAGCACCACGTGCGTCATACAAGTAAGTCGCAGAATGTTGGTCGTGACCCCCTTCAGGTTTGTTTCGCCCGTGTCTTCCGCGGTTGCCGTAGCTATCTCGGAGGCCACGGTTTTGCCTTTGGTTGTACCCCGCGAAAGTGTACACGCACGTATCCCCATTTGCAGTACATACAAACGGAAGACGACCATCAAGAGACCATTTGAGGATGCGTAATAAAACACTCCAATGCACAGGAAGCGAGAGATGAATTAAGGGAGAATGCAACTGAAAAGGCGAAAATCGCCGGAGCCATTCGTCCCTGATGAACCGAGTTTTGTACCACTGATCGTAAGATGCATAGCTAAGTAAATTGATCGTGTATATAGGTACATTATCGCTGTGACATACGTATATACCCGATCTTAACGCATTTAGGCTCTAGAGAACGGATGTCGGAGGGCTTGCCTCGAACTCGGTGTCGTGTGATGCTCGCGTGTACTTGCGAGTTGCAGCGCGCGGGAATAACTAAAACTTGTTTTGCATTGTACTCGCAGTTCGCTTTGATCAGCTTCCTTTGTTTCTGAAGCGTGGATTGGCGGAAGAAGCTTTCCAGGTCTTTGATTTTCAGGAAACCGCGCATCGACACCAACGAAAGAGGATGGTTATATTGCGGCCTATGCACATTCGCTTGCGGACGGCTCTCTTTGCACTACCCAGTTAGTGCCAGGTCTACGATGAGGGCGCTGGTGGCGGTGTTTTTCGCAGCGCCGCCTGGGCAGAGTCTGACGTCTATGGAAGTCGGCCTACAATAAATCACTAGTAATCAAACTAGCAGCAGTAAAAAAAGAACATTCCGAGCATCAAAAGACGTAATAAAATGCTGTTTGTTCGTTTCCGCTTGATTCATGGAAAACAAAACCTCCGTGGCGTTGCCATGGGGAACGGCGCGCGTGGTTCAAAGGTTCCGTTTTCGCCGAAACTGCGCCTCGCCCGTCTCAGTGGTAGTTTCGGGATCGCGTACTGCCGTGCGTGTTTTGCGCGCTCGTGAAAGTCGCTCTGACAGAAAGTTCGACAAAATGCCGCATGCGTGTGGTATTGCCAGATGCCCGGATGGTGCACAACGCCAGGGCTGCAGCAAGGAAACCGGTGTGTCTTTTCACTGGGTGCCGCGGAATGAACCCTTACGCTCGAAGTGGCTTAGTGTCATGCCATTGCTCCAGTGTGCTAAACAGTCAAAACCTCTGCGTCTGTGCTCGCTGCACTTTCGTACTGAGGATTACGAGACCAACCGCAACTTGGTGAAGGGTTTGAATGTGCCCATCCGAGCAAGTCTTTGCCGCAGCGCCTTTGTTCCTACTGTGGGTCCCGCTACTTCCGCTCGGCTGCTACTAGTGTCGGCGGCCGCGCAGTAAAAACGGGCAACGTTGGGCACGGCAGCAGTGACGTATGAAAGTCGTATTTTCAGGCGGGAGATTTGAAGCGCGCTAACGTGATGCGGACCACTAAAAACGTGATTTTATTTCAAAATAAGCACTTCCTTGGCACAAAAGCAGCACTACGAGGTTTCTGGACCGCTATTTCAACAATCGACGTCGACTTAATATTTGCCTTTAGTGTCCCTTTAAGCTATGACCGCGATAGCGAAATCCGGCCCCTAGTGGGCACTTCAACCATTAAAGGGGTCATGAACCACTTTTCCAAGTAATGATGTAATGACCTCAGTATCGGAGCTTACTGCCTCCCGAATCGATTGCCGCAAAAATTTTTCGAATCTGTCAAGAATGAGCGGAGTTACGGGGGTTTGGCGCACGCTCTCACCGCTTTCTCTTTTCTCGTGCCGACGAGCGCACTGGAAGCTACATAGGGAGTGATGGCACGGGGGAAAGAAGTTACGTCAGCGCGCGTCATGAAACGCGATCGCTCTCCCGCTGTGATTCGCGTGCGCGAGTGCGGCTACCATGTACTGAGGAGTGCGGCGCCGGCAAGTGGCGGCACCCCGTGACAAGAAGCGCATCCGATCCGAACGCCGCTCTCGATTTACGCCGGCTGTCGTCCAATAAGCATGCTATGTCTCTTGCGACGTAAACTGGTAGATCCGCGACGTCAACGTGCAGACGCCCCGCCCACCGACGAGAGTGAGACCGGCCTCTGTTTGAAAAGAGGGTGCCTGGGGAAATGCGGCAACTTCGCGCTCCGCTTGTGGCCTTTACGCGCGCGCACGACTAATATTTGGCAGAGCAGTTCATAGCCGTGTCAGCTTTCCACAGGATGTTTTTCTAGAAGCCCAAGGGGTGCTTCATGGCCCCTTTAAGTGCATACTTATTAATGTGTATTGTTACACGCACACAGACACACACGCGCGCGCGCGCGCGAGTGGTACAGGTTTTCGATCTAAAGCACTTCCCTGTGCAAGAGTCGCATGGCCTCCGAGGTACACGCCGCGCGCCTACCATCTCGGAGGCCATGAAGAGTCGAGACATATTTCTCACAATGCCTCACAGATGGGAGCACATTGTCTAGCGTTTGCTGTTTGCTTGATCACCGCCTTCTCTAGAAAGCCGGCGTTGGCTTGATATGTTTTCCGCCAGATGGACATAATTGTCCATTTTTAGAGCTGTTTGAAAGTTCGTGCGTGTTTTTAGCGGCGATGGCTGCACTATCCCGGCCTTTTTCGACGGAGTTTGATGGCCTCGCCAATGCGCCTACAAATTGTCGAATGGGCTCGTTTTCGTCATGACACCTGCCGAACAAAATGCGTTAGGGGGACTCCTTCCACTACATGGCATTTATGTAGTGTTTTTTTCCGAAGCACTTGCAAGTAACATCGTGGCTTTGTGGTAGCTAGGACACCTGCTTGCCACGCGGACGGCCCGGGTACGATCCTCATTGGGACCGAAGATTTGTATTAACGCGATAGCGTTAAAGAGCTCGTATCGCAGAAATTGCGCCGTCGGCGTCGGGGCCGTTGGTTGTGAGCGAAAAATCATCATCATGTCCATGACCGAAAAATCGAATTGCTGCAAATAAAATAAATAATAAAAATGTTGGGACTGAGTGAGAATCGAACCCAGGCCGTCTGCGTGGCAAGCAGGTGTTCTACCACACAGCCACGCCTCTGCTTGGAGCTGCACTGAAAGTAACTTTCATGCTTCCCAAAAATACGCGTCCTGTATACAGGTGTCACAGTACGAGATGTAATATCGCAGTAATATTGCGTGGTACAAGTGTACATTGCCATAGGGCGTCACACCATGCCAATATCATAACGACTTCGTGGTTTAAAGACAGCCACCATGCATTACAAAAGGCGCACACATTAGTGCGCGTATTCCGTTAAGACCACGTAGTGGGTGCATCGCAACTTCGAAGAAGTTTCTCGCGCATGATTGCTCCTGGTTTAAAGCATGCTACCCATTACATAGGGCACAAGCCTTAGTGGGAGCATTCTGTTAAACCCTCGTAGTGTTCGAACTGCGCACTAGGAACAGAATATCGCTATCGCGTTCAGCTCTTAAAGGCGAAGCTTAAGCGTCCCCCAATTTTGTTTATTTTATTTGTTTCTTTCTCGATTTTTCGGTCACGGACGATTTTTCGCTCACAACCAACGACACCGTCGCCGACACCGGGATTTCTGCGACACGAGCTGTCTACGCTGTCGCGTTAAAAAAATGCACAACAACCGAGGGAAGCGTAGTCGCCGGTAACCATCCACGAACCATCCATCAGATCCATTGACGATGCTGCATAATTTAGCAAAAAAGTTCATGAGAATTGTAAATCATGCCAAAAACACGAAAACTGCATGCCACAGATACTCATTAAATCCCATACAGTGTACCAGTCCATGAGAACACCCAGGCTCTTCCAGCATAGTCAATACTAAAATTAACGACAAAGTTTGACAGAGCAGCGCTAAATAAACAGACCACACAAAGAAGTCAATATCAAGAAGCAGATCCCATGTACTCTGGTGTCAGGCAGCCGCTCTGTGATGAAAACGCGCCTCCGCGCCGCGAACAAAGTGCAAAACGCGCGAAACATTTCCATACGTTTCTAAATCGATACCTCTACTTCTGCTCAATCTTTCAAAACCACTTTTTTTCATTAAAATGAGTGAATTTCGGTACTCTCGATGAAAATATCAGGAATACCTCTCCTGATGAACATGCTAATTTTATGAAATATTATTACGGTTGCATTTTAATCTGTACTTATCGTCCTACTCCGCCTATTAGGCGCTTACAGTTTGTATGCTTCCGGGCGCTCCATAAGAAATGTGTACCTGTATTCTGCTTTGCAAACAGGCTTCGTTGGCGTTGTATCTAACTTTCTTAATTTGCTGCGCCCGCTCGGTCATGGAACTTTTTGTAACGGACATTTTTCAAAATAGTTATTGCGTGACCATGTATAGTTTCCAAACGTACAGCCTCGAGCATAAATTTTTAAAAAATTTACTCCCCTTTAACAAAACAAATCAATAATAAAAGGTACAAACATTACGCCGCCTATGCCAATGCATCTTCAGTACATACTGACAGAAATGAGGGAATGTCGACCGGTCTACTACAACACACAGGCCCTTGCAAACGTCCGGCAGGAGGCCACGGATGGTGTTGCACACCGAGGCGTCGGGATGTGGGCACCAGGATTGGTGGAATTTCCTTTTTCCCTCTTTTGTTCACGGGCCAACGCCGTTGCATTGTTCAGGTCCAAACTATGCCCCGTCTGCGAGTACTGTTCGTCAGGGAGAGATAGAAATGTTTTATTCACAGAGACACTTTACTTGAAGGTGAACATCTTGACAGTTTTAACTATCTGGTCGGGGAGAAAAACTGAGAATTAATAGCGCCTCAACCCCTCCCCCCTCAAAAAAATTCTACATACATAACCTTGGCAGCAGGACGGAAAAGAGAAAAAAAAAAGCCGCAGCGCAATTGTTCCACACTCGCAGTCATGGCTGCGATCGGCGCTGACTAACACTTCTAGGCTTAAGTGAACATATATACTCCAAAAAGTGGACCAGGGGATGACCGCCGCCGTAGCTCAGTGGTAGAGCATCGGACGCATTATTCCAAGGTCGCAGGTTCGGTCGCTGCCGGCGGTAAGTTATCTTTTCGTCCACTTTACTTTCTCCACATTTATATTCTAATTGCTACAAATAGCACCCCCTATACTTTCCTTGGCATTATTGTCTGTTCTCATTAATATTAAATTGTCATTAATATTAAAAACGAGCCCTTAAACGTCACCTTCTTTCCTTAATTCATAGCGAGCGAGACTTGATGCCTTCAGGTAGTATGCGAGGGATTATTGGTCAGCTGCCAGCTCGCATAAAGATCACGTGCTACGTGACGCCAACAGGCAGAAAAAAATGTGTTCCACAATCGCCGTCATGGCTACTGGCGGCGCTGACTGACGCTCCCACGTTTAAATGCACATATATACCCCATAAAGTGGACGGGGGGATGGCCGCCGCGGTAGGTCATCGGACGCGTTATTCGAAGGTGGCAGGTTCGGTCCCTGCCCGCGGCAAGTTATCTTTTCGTCCACTTTACTTTCTTCACATTTATATGCTAATTACTACAAATAACGCCGCCTATACTAGCCTTGGCATTATTGTCTGTTATTTCTCATTCACATTGTGTATAACAAAGAAAACGAGCCCTTAAAATTAACACTTCTTTCCTTCATTCATAGCGAGGGTCTCGTTCTGGCAGACTTGATGCTTTCAGGTAGTATGCGAGGGATTATTGGTCAGCTGCCAGCTCGTAATAAGTTCACGTGCTACGTGACGCCAACAGGCAGAAAAAGAGTGTTCCACACTCGCCGTCATGGCTGCAATCGGCGCCGACTAGCGCTCCTAGGCTTAAATGCACATATATACCCAAAAAGTGGACGAGGGGATGACCGCCGCCGTAGCTCAGTGGTAGAGCATCGGACGCGTTATTCGAAGGTCGCAGATTCGGTCCCTGCCGGCGGCAAGTTATCTTTTCGTCCACTTTACTTTCTTCACATTTATATGCTAATTACTACAAATAACACCGCCTATACTATCCTTGGCATTATTGTCTGTTATTTCTCATTCATATTGTGTATAACAAAGAAAACGAGCCCTTAAAATTAACACTTCTTTCCTTCATTCATAGCGAGGGTCTCGTTCTGCTACGTGACGCCAACAGGCAGAAAAAAAGAGTGTTCCACACTCGCCGTCATGGCTGCAATCGGCGCCGACTAACACTCCTAGGCTTAAATGCACATATATACCCAAAAAGTGGACGAGGGGATGACCGCCGCCGTAGCTCAGTGGTAGAGCATCGGACGCGTTATTCGAAGGTCGCAGATTCGGTCCCTGCCGGCGGCAAGTTATCTTTTCGCCCACTTTACTTTCTTCACATTTATATTCTAATTACTTATTGCCTGTTAGTTCTCATTAATATACCCTGAAGCAATATTGGCTGGCGCTGGTACAGTTTGTCAGCAGTTTTCAAACAGCAGGCAACACATGCGTTTGGTCGTCGTCACAAGGTTCAGGTAGGGTGGCTAGTTCAGGTATGCTGCCTATGAGATGTTTTAGCTTACCTTTATCTCGGAGGCTATGCTGAGGAGTCATGCGTTCTTGGTTATCTTTTGACAAGCAATAACGAGTTTTTTTCCCTTCAGTTTTGGTATCAAAGGCCGCTGTATTAAGTACCTCTTCGCTATATATTTATATTTTGCTATTGAACTCTACATATACACAAGCTTAAATTAGGCCCTTTATGCGATCTGGATTTTTTCTGGTAGTGTGCTTTTAATAGAGCGTTTTAGTTTGTCTGCAACCTTTTTTTTTTTTGCGTTAGCATTATACAGGATACCACATCCGTAAACATGAGGTTAGATAGGTGGTGCCACCTGGGACGGCCGAGATGAACCACGCAAGCAGTGAATTATTACTGCAGAAACATACTGCATTCTACTTCTCTGCTGGTGTACACTCTCATCAGTGACCTAATAGTGAAAGAGTTGCCTCTTTAAACTTTTCCTCAAGAACGCTAGGCAAGAACAAACAAACCTGTCTATAATTCTGGTTGCATGAAGCGTTGCTAGAAGTCGGTGCCATCGTCTGGTAATCCAGTGTTCTGTAAACCCTTTGCGCAACCGCAATACTAGACAAGCTAAAAACCTCTAATACTAAACAACTTCACACTATATTGTATGCAGGAACTCCACATCTAGCAGAAAGTGCAAACGGACAAATGTACACCGTGAAATAATATGTTTTATTATAAATATACTCAGCAACTAAAGTAAAACCATCAACCTAGGGGTGACTTCCGAATTGCAACACACAGATGAAGCAATGTTGCAGGTACGCAAGAGAGAAGCGGGATGAGGCTACAAGTACGTCATGCGTTTTGGTGCACTCCCACATAAAAAGCACACATCTGAGATGCAAAATGTGAAAAATCTCTGCGGTACGTCGATGCATTTAACCTCCAAGGGAAAGGGAGGGAAAGTAAAAAATAAAGAGGGACGAGCAAAGGGGGCAGATGCTCTTCAAGCAGCCTCAGAACAAAGGCACTTGCCACGAGCCTAGCTACGAGAAGTACTGATAAATAAAGTACATTTGGAGCAATAATAATATATAAAAAAACTGGCGATTAACTTTAGTAGTACACTTTCTTTCTCTCTCTCTTTGCTACAAAGCTTGGAGCTATCACAAGAAACCAGGTGTGAGTATTTTCCGAGCACTGTGCTCATAATTGTAGTAACTACGTGAAGAACGAAATACAAGAAAAAAAAAGACGCTCAGAAAACACGCAAAAAAAAATAATAGTGCCAAAAATGCAAGGAAGTATAGGTCACAACACGCTTTTGCAGTGTGGTTGGTGCTGAGAAGCCGTATTGTGCTGCACTACAGGACGATCCTCCAGTATATTATAGTTATGCAAACACACGTGACTCCCCTTCACGATCTAGGCTCACGAAAAAAAAAAGGAAAACGTTATTGTATGCATGTTGTACAAAGTATCGTAGTAATCTGCAGCTATAGGCCTGGCTTGCTCGTGCACGATAGCTACGGGTGAAAGTTAAGGGCTATTCTGTCCCATACCTGTGTCAGCTTAGCAACACGTCGGAGGCATAAGGCAGTTATTATGCTTGCCACAAATCTCTTAAAACGCATCATTTTGCGACTCGCTGTCATGCAAATGCACACACACATACACGCACACTCACTCGCATGCACACAGTGTAAACAACGCGTCAAGAAGAGTGTTCCCACGACAAACGGTTCGAGAGATACAGTGCATCACGCGTCGCTTTAGTTGTTATGTGAGATAACGTTGTCTTCAGGACATCTTCGGGTTGCAGGAAAAAAGTATAAGTTGCAGTGCACGTCACCTAAAAACAAATACAGTTGGTCACAGCTATACGAGATGGGTGACCCAGCTGCCGACAGCATCTGCACGATGTGGTGGATAAGAGCTGCAACGTTCCTTCAAAGCGTGCTCTCGACAAACACTCTGGCCTGTTTATTCAAAGCTCCCACCAGTCTTCCCTTTTTTTTTTCCTCACACGAAATCACAGTTGAGAATACGTTTTGGTGGCGGTGCAGAAAAGAAAAACATTGGTTGAACATAAAAGGCATGATGGGGGGAGGGGCAACGCAGGGTGTGAGATGAGAGAGAAAAGTTATGTTCTACAGCTACGTGTGGATGTCATGACATCGCCCACTGCTGCCTGTGATGCTTACGACAAGGCTTAGAAAGTGCCAGCCGAAATGGCTCGTCGTCTACTAATGACTACTGCCGTATACTCAAGCGCTTCTAAACTCGAACATATTCCTCCACCCAGCTGAGCTGAGCACAGCACCACCCCTGGACTGAACAAGACGCTTTCTCAATAATTACGATCAAACTTCTGTAAAGCACAGCGACTGCTTCTGTCAAGGGACGATGCTGCCATCCAGGGGCGTAGCCAAGAGGGGGGGGGGGGTTCAACCCCCCCTCCCCCCGAAATTTTTCAATTTTGCTTGCGTATATATACACGCACACATACAAATGCACGCACGAACATACATGAAGTATGGTTAAACCCTCCCTGAAAATAATTCCTGGCTACGCCCCTGCTGCTATCAACGTTCTCATGTTGAGGTGAAGTGACGAGAGGAAAAACATCCCGGGTACGGAGGTCAGTCTCCAAGCCTGTGAAGCTACTCAGAAAAACTGCTGCCCCTTCCTGGCCAGAAGCAGTTATGCTCTTTCGATAAAACATTATAAGGGTCCTAAAGTCTGCCGGTAGACATGATGCATATACCACACACTCGAAGAAGAAAGTGTCCAACAAAACAGGAGACAACTGTGAGTAAACAATATTCGCATGGACATTTTGTGCCGTTCAACACTATCGCTTAACACTAATTCCACTGGTAGCAAATGTCGCTATATGTATATAGTGATAACTACATTTGCATTGGAAGGGCCTTCCAAACATGCTCCCACAACCAAATAGTATACAGCGCGATGTCATAACGTTAATGTCATAAGACAGCGCCTAAGGTCATATGTTCAGCTAGGAACGCATAGTGAACACAGGCAGCAAAAAAAAATATATATAGGCAACTAAAGAGGCAGTTGCAGTAGCTAGTCAGCTACCTTCGCTCACAGGAACATGCACGCTTACACAGACAAACACATGCACAACCACGCACAAACGCATCAGCGCCACGAAAGTGCTACTACAAAAATGCATCACACTTTAAAACGGGAAAAAAAGTGAGAAAAAAAAAACATTTTAAAACTCTTCAAGAAAGAGAGAGAGAGCAGTTGAGATGCAGGGCCCCAAATTATGCACAGCACGGCCGAAGGCTTCCATTGTTCTCAGCAGCGGCACGATGAGCGGGGGCCGGCGTACGCCGAACGACGCTGGCCGCGAGTCAGTCCCACTCGGAAGGGCTATTTTTGGGCCATCAGGCCAGGTCTGTGATGCGGGCGGGGTCAGAGTTCTTGTCCGTGCCGCCATCGCTGTGGCTGGTGCCCTCGTAGTCGTCGTAGGCGTTCCAGGGTCCTTTGCTGTCCTGGATAGGTAGGATGCTCAGGGAGGAGCGGGACGAGGTGCTGCTCGGAGAGCGCGTCGACGAGCACGAAGCCAGTCGCTGCAAGGCTTCTTCTTCCTCTGTTCCTTTCGGCTCTATGAAAGCACGGAATGAAAAAAAAAAAGAAGTACACCCTTCGCAGTGCGATCCCAAGCGGCTGCCTTTTTCATTCTAGTGTCCTCGACCTCCATACATGCTTTTTTGCAGTCCTCTGTACCGTATTTACACAGCTAAAACACGTTGGTGGGCTATTTGGTTAGCATCCATGAGAGAGTGAGTAAGCGCAACTTGACAGGGACATAGAAAGCATACAGACAAGGAAAGTGGGAAAGTAGCAGCAGGAAAGTAGCGCTGTGTCCTTATCTGATTTTTTTTCTTTCTATGTCCCTGTCAAGTCACGCTTACTCACTCTATCATGGGTATTACACAATTGTAGGGCGACCCATTTTACCTGAATTTCAAATCTGAAGCTGAGTGAGGGGGGGGGGGGGGTCGACTTACAATCGAAGCCAAAACTAGTACTGCCACTTACGGTGGGACAAACAAGATATTGGGCACACTGTAGCATGGTTACAATATCACGTCCGCTTTCTGGCTCTACCAGTAGCATATAATTATTCCGCCTGCTTGTTTTGAAGAAATGTTCTTTTTCCAACTTTTATGAAGCTGTTGTTTGCAGTCAGCAGTACTGCTGCTGATTGTAAGGGCGGCCCTTCCGCTAACGGTTGACACTTTAAAAAAATGGTGCACATGGCTCTTGCGGTAGTGTTGATTGTTGGTGGAAGAGCGACTGTTCTAATCGGCAGCGGCACCCCCAGCGATGAACAGCGGTGATTTACCAGGGAGGCACTTCAAGGCCAGCAAGGCCTGAGCATTGAAGTTCATGAAAAGGACTGGCTTGACGATAGTGAGTGAGCACTTGTAATAAGTTCATCGACTGTGTAAATCAACTTCCGTTATAAGATGCATTCACACGTTTTTTTTGAAGTGCGATATTAGGGGAGTTGACCTACACTTGAGCCAACTTACAATCGTGTAGATGCACTATGCCGTAAGTTACAGAAACTTATGTGGCGTAATCTCAACGTGAAGCATTCTCTGGGCATTTAATACCTTGATGTGAGAGGCACACGTTGCGTCAGAATAGAAAAAGGTTTTCAGAGCTATAGCTGGGAAACAACCTCTCTAGCCACCTAAGGTATGACATACAGACTATCATATAAAACTGTAATCAAAACAAGATATGCAGCAGAGGAGGAGTTTATAAAGGCACACAAAAGGTAAATAACATTTTATGTCAGAGTGAAAGGACAATCCTTGAGAACGTCTGAAATGTCAATGTTATACACAGCAGCGCTTTCGTAATCAAGAAAATAATGAAAATGTAGGACATGATTTGCGCTACCTGTGGGACATTCAGGGACTCAGGCCCGATGACACAGGGCCTTAGTACAATTAATCACAAGTACTCAAACTACTCACAACAAAAAGAATAGTTCATTGAATTACAAGACTAAGATGAATTTAAAAAATATTCAGCATGGTTCACGCAAAATAAAAACAAAACTTCACATTACCCTTGAAAATGACACAAATTCTGTTTTCGCCAGGCTGTGCTCCGCAGTGCCAGTTGTCAGGCAGCGAGGGTATGGCAAATGCTACATCAGAAAGCTGTTCTTCGAGGCGGACGGTTTGAATTGCGCAGTATGCCAACAGCTAAAACGTGATTTGCTTTCAAAATAAGCATTTCCTTAGAACGAAACAAGCACTACAAGGTTTCTGGAATGCTATTTCAAGAATTCATGTCTATTTAATATTCGTCTTTAGTATCCCTTCAGAGTTGCCAGATGCTACCGAGCTAACAAGCAAATAATCATCACAAAATAAGCCTCAAAAAAGCGGTGCGACTTTCGCGTAGAAGCCCAAAAGAAGCGGACATTTGCTGAATTTTCCCATTCTTGAAAATATTTTAATTATAATAAAAAAAAGTGTTACTGAAATACGAAGGGGAGTTGAAAAAAAATCACTTTAATTACTTTGCACAGTGAAAATATGTGCAACTATGGAGGAAAGTATATATTTACTTTTAACATTGTCTCCAGGGTAGTCTCCATTCAGTTGAATGCACGTTTGCCAATGCATGGTTAACGTCGCTTGTTGATTCCCCCAACGTATGTTTGACTTCAACCCTCAACTACATAAGGTCACTGACAAACACGCTATTAGTGAACGACAAACGCGCTATCAGTGAACGTGATAATCACTAAAATAACTATATTTGTTGGGAAAATGCAAATAAGCCCAAAAAATGCGACAAGCGACTGGAAAATTCTACAAGTGACTCGGCGAAAAAATAAGCCCAAATCCGCTTATTATAAGCGGAACTGGCAACTCTGTGTCCTTTTCAACTGGTTTCTGCGAAGGGCTTTGAACAAATGTGCTCAGTCTTGTTTTAATTCCATTTAACACATACATTATTGATTTAGAAATGAAAACGTAGTACATTTTGGATTTAACGAATCCAGCAATAGGAAACATTAATCAATTAGTTGACAAGGACGTTGCCAAGCATTTATTTCAATAGCCTTCACCATGTCATGTGAAACAAGCACAGCAGCCACCACTGACCGAAGAAAGGAGCAAGCTGTGTATATACATTTAGCCCTCACTGATGCCTCTCAGTCAACTCTGATGAAGGGATTTAATTGGTCCTGAAATGTTTCAATGTCTTAAGTAAAAGCTCTTGATTTACTTGAAGCTTTTCGTTGGTGTATTTTATTACATAAAATATGGCTAGACAGTAACGAGTATCAATTTGCATAAAACATGGCAGCATGGGCTCTGCCCCATTGTTATGTCACCATGGTTACTAGTCAGTAAATGCCACAATAATTTGATGTATATACACGCATTCGCAGAAGGCATAACATATTGCATATCATAACTTGCATCAAGCAGAGCCAGAATTGCTTCACGTAGCAGATAACTAGGCAGTTACGTCTGGAGCTTATATTCTGTAACACAAGAATACTGCCTGTGAGCACTTCGAGCTTCAGCAGTGTTGCTACATATAATTAAACCTCGATGTAACCAGGTCTAAGATCGGCAATCTACTTCCTTATATTGAAACTTTGTTGTATCGTCTACCCTTTATTCGAAGTCTAATTAAATGACTGATTCACTTTGATAGGTGCCGCGAATGTTTTGGAATAACAAAGCAGTACAAAGCAAAAGCTCATTTCAATAACGTAAAAAAATCAATGCTGAACCTGAGATCCGGGGACCATGACTTGATGCTGCACTGGCGTAGTCCTCTTCACAACGACCAAATGTCACATGTAAAGCTGAAAGAGATTCAGGTCCAGACACTGTGGAAGCGAAGCTAGAGTGACCTAGTGAAGCTATCATGCCCAGTGATGAAAGTGACTTTTACTTGGTGGAGTACATTTCGGAGCAGAAAAATGCTAGTTTGGAGCAGTTATTGGTGTTCTAGGAGCAGATGGAAAAATACGCCATAGAACTCCTGGAATTCAAAGCATTGCCGATGCTTTGCATAAATATTATTTATTACGAAAGGTATTTGACAGACGACAATCGAACGTAAATTGCAAGAAACAAACAATTAAAAAGATGGTTATCGAATGCACTGTGATTTGTAGGCTTGTGCGAATAGTAAATTTTAGGTCTGAAGCGAATTTGAAGCAAATAGTGATCAGGTTGAATAATTTCGAGTCGAATTCAAATAGTATATATCACATATTAGAAAGAGAAATTTGCATATTTGTCATGACCAACTAACCTGCGCAATATTTTTTTTAAAACAAGGCTTGTGCAAATGTTGTTCTTTTATTGCAATAGCAATTATATGGACCCTCACGGCAGGTTTTTGCCGTCACTGTCATGTCCCGGATATGTATATCTATGTATATATAAACAAAAGCCACAAAGAAAAATAAATCAGAAGAAAAATTTTCTAAGCACGCCACCGGGATTCGAACCTGTACCCCCTCGCTCCGCAGCACAGCACATTAGACAACTAGGCCACGCATCATCCTTACTTTGGAGTACTAACGGCGAGCTATTTACAGACACCATTTATCGCTGGCGGTACTCAGAGCTCAGAGGTGCTTCAACGTGTGCAGTATCACCAGCGAGACCACCCGCAGGGCACGCTTTAAAGCAACACTCCTAGATTTTGCTTCAGTGTGAAAACTGTCCTTGAGGCGCGCACTAAAAAGTGGCCCATTTCTGTACCCACTCGTGATATGGAATGCCGAGTAAACAATGCGTGGAACGCCACTGCGCGGCAGGAGACGCAGAGGGGTCACTCCACGCGCCGCAGTTTTCAAGAAAAAAATACATCTAAGAGCGATGGGTTTTAGCGCGCTGATCAAAGTAACAACTGTGACAGTTTTTTGTTTGCGCTCGTCCTGAGTATACCTCTGCGTTCTTTTCGAGCGTCCTTCCTTGCATTTGAGCAGCATGCTGCAACTGTTGAGCTGTGACTGTTGTTATTTCACACTCCTCGTGCGTGTGTTGTTTCCCTGCATCCCTTGTGCTTGAGCGGTGCGCTAGGAGTATAGAGCTGCTTGCTGTTCTTCTTGTGACATTCTAATTTGTTGTTATTGCATTCATTACTTCACCCTTGTGGCGAAACTGTGGCTATTTTGGTTCAAAAGAAGTGGAAGCAACTTTGAATAGTAGCAGGATTTGACTTTCGGTAGAATGCAAGTGACAACCTGCAAAATATGTTACGTTTAAAAATTTACTATGCTTAGAGCATATATGCCAGTATAAAAAGCTTTTAAACTTAAAAAATGAAGAATCAATGTGACTGTAATATGTTAACTTAACCTTAAAGTAGGGCTTCACGGCAGAGCGAATTTTTCCTGAAAAGGCGTATTCACGGTATAGCACCCCTCCACTGCAGTGAAACCACCTTTACAGGGAAATTGAGAACTAAATACAGGGAAAATTGCGCTGTTACAGTAGTCCAAACCTATTCGTTCATTTCGAATACTTCGAAACTTCCAATAATTAAAATTCGAATCGAAGCAAATTCGAATACTGTAATATTCGTTTGAATATTCGAAGTGCTCGAATATTCGCACAAGCCTAGTGATTTGAGCTACATATTTAAAATACCAGCACTTATGGCAGCAATGAGATCGAACCGGTAAAGCTTAGCACCACATCATAGAAGCAATCACAGTCACATATAGTTGTTGCCAAAGCAGCAGTTGATAAGAGATATGAGATCAGGAGCCCAACGTACCTAGGGGCTCATCCTTTTCCACCTTAGTGGAGGTGCAAAGGTTCTCGGGTCCTGGCGGTCCTTTGCCATCAGGAGTGGTCTTGCCTTTGGGCTTGCGCTTGCGAGTCTGGATGCTCTCCTTTCGCATTGCCAAAGGCCGGTTTATCTGTGCAAGAAAACGCACCAGTGGGTGAACGGTACAGCAGTTGGCCCGAACAGCACGCCCCTAATCTCGATAACATCCTCACCAAGAATGGATGTTGCCTTTGCTCACTAACGTGAAACAATAAATTAGTTTAGACTGATAAGCTATGCTCTGAAAAGTCTAGTGTCTTTCATTTCGCCGCTATAGGTTTATTGATTGATGAGAAAATCAATGTCAAAAGTGTCACATTAAAATTTCCCGCCGATATCTCCAATGGTGACGTCACGGATTTCAATGTGTGTTTTTTTTTTCATATTTTGGCTATATTGGCTCAACGAAATTTTCTGAAACTTGGCATGTAGGCCCTAGTGGACACCATCAAAATCTACAACGTCATGGTGACTGGTGCGGGAACTTAAGGTGGCGTCTCCACCAGCATTTTCTTTTTGCGCTTTTTCTCGCTTACCAAGCATCTTCTTGCAGCAAGCATGGTGTGTTTGGCATCATGAAAGAGTAATTTACTAATATGAGAAAAATCATTTTTCTCTTTAGTGAATTATGACAGCAGCATTGTAACTGCATAGCCAATGGCTGGCACACGTGTGCTAGCCAGCAGGATAGGGAAAAAGGTAACAGGTGGGCTGTGGTGGCATAAATGTAATTACTATATTGCATTGCATAATGATCTCACTCCTGTATTTTGTCACCACTATATCTTTTCTCTTTTTTTTTTTGCTTTCGTGCATAACGACTGCACTTCGAAGTTGGCGCGCAACACTCGCGATACTTTTGAGGTTTCCATGAGAAATAGCATGGCCTTCGAGATCTGCATTTGCAGTTTGATGATGGTACCCGCGACATGTTTTAGAAATAGATTTTTTGCTAACACAGTTACAACGAGTAAGGCCACCAAGATCTGTTTCTGCTGCATAGAGCTGTTACATTGGCATGGGCTCATCATCGTCAGAGGTGCTTCCATACTTCCCGCTGTTACTGTAGTCTGATCCTGATTGTGTTGCCTTTATGAGTCGTCGTGCAGGCGCGGTACATGTGTTTAGCACTTTAATGCCTCGAACTGTTGTTGCCAATGGAATCGCATACAGTGATCGTGGTTCAGTAGATGACAAAGTTTTCATTTCAGCTGTTTAATATGTAGCCAAGACCTTGGCTGAGTGTGCCAGTGCTCGCAGCTACAGTGGACAGAGTGCAGCGATCAAGGTTAGGAGGTGACGGAAGGGCCGAATTTTTAGACAATCGCTTTCGGAGGTACTTTTATCAGGCATTTGGCTATCTATGGGCCACGGCAGTCCCGCACTGTGCCAGCTATGCCAATACTATGGGCCGCGAATGTGATCATTCGGAGACACTGATACGTCCAGAGATAACCTTGCGAAAATTATAGCCAAAAGAGATTGTTCACCAGGTGTGGGAGACGATATCCTCATCGATTGTAGTACCACTAGATTACGAAGTTACAGTAGTGCAGGTGCTTAAAAAACGCTTTGGACTGATCGGGCGTGACTAAAATGCAACACGTAACGCTGCACGGTTTTTTTCTCGATTTTCTGTGGGACTGTAGCAATGACCACAGCGATGACGTCGTTGGCCACAACAACGCATCTTGCGGAGATGGCAACGAGGACTCTATGAGTGAAAATTGAAAGGACCTACTGAATATAAAAAATTCCTTTGTTGAATATTGAATATATACCCCGCCTGATGATCGCACCCATTCATTTGTGTATATTGTTCTGAAAAACAAGAAAAGTGCTATCATTATGCAAACAAATACGGTACTCAATAGTAGCTCCAGGGCAGTAGCCCAGCGACGTTGACGATATTCCATTCCAGCGATGCTGTCAGCCAAAGGGGCCAAACTTGTCGACAACGCACTGGAGGACGAGACTTAAAGGGCTTTGAGTGAAGTGCATTTGTGAAAGTTCTTTATGCCTTATGAGAGTGTTAGCTTATTTCATTTCATTCTGCCAGAACATACGGTTCATAGAAATGGTGTTTATAGAAGTTTATTGCAATGTGTGAGCATAGGTCAGCAAACTCCCTCATGAGTAGACTCGCTCAGACTCGCTCAGACTCAGATTGGCCCGTGAGTCTGAGTTTGAGTGAGTCTGGGTGAATAATATTTTGTTGAGCTTGAGTCCGAGTAAGTCCGACTGAGGAAACTTTTAGCGAGTCGGAGTCCGCGTGAGTCTAGTTGAAGAAAATATTGGCGAGTCCGAGTCCGAGTGAGCCCTAAGCACAAAATATATTTCATGAGTGAGTCGGAGTGAGCTCCACCTTTTATTGCCGACCTATGGTCCTATCTACTCATCTTCAGCATTACTGTCAGCCTTATATAGGCTTATGTTTATGCTAAAGTCTACTCACATATCTTAACGCACTAGTGTTCCTGTGCCACATCAATATTTATTGGTCAGAGACATGAATTGGGAGGGGTGCCATGACATCCTCCCACAAACTCTTTTCGCAGGAAGTTCTTCATAAAAATATCTCGTGTGAGTCAGGTATTTAATAAAAATACCCTTACTGTATTACTGCATTACTGATAACTTGTATTTGAAGGTATAAGATCAAAAGGCGTATCGTAGAGCATCGATTATGTTAGATACTGGCATTAAAGAGCATTGACACCAAGATCGAAAAAAGCTAGTTTAACGCTCACGGACTCATGAGTAGACTCACTCAGGCTCACTCAGAATCAAGTCAAGCCGTGAGTTTGAGTGAATCCGGCTGAGTAATATGTTGGTGAGATTGAGTCCGAGTGAGTCTGGTTCAGAAAAAGTTTAGTGAGTCTGAGTCCGAGTGAGTCCAGTTGAGGAAAGTTTTGCTGAGTCTGAGTCCGAGTGAGCCCTCAGAGCAGAATATACTTGTTGAGTGAGTCTGAGTGAGCTCCAACGTTTTGCCGAGCTATGTGTGTATGTACAACATTTTGCGATGAATGTACAAGCATGCGTAATTACGTTTCATCATGCTGACAGAGTAGTACCAGTATTTTCTATTGAAGTTGCAGCTCGTGCATTTTACACAAGGTTGTGGCTTCTACGTCGGGAAAATACATGCGCACTGCACTGACAGATTACCTTGCACTATAATAGCACAAACATCTTAAGGGTGGATGACTGGGCTCGTTGGTATGTAGTGGCTACTGGTGAGAGCTCTAGAGCTAAACTAATGATGATAGACAAAGTAACAAGGACAAGCACAGCACACATCTTTTTAAATGCAAAGCATTTCTTAGCAAGCTTTTGCAACTTTGAGCGTATCTATCTATCCAACTATCTGTCTAGCTGCCTACGACTTTGTGCTCTCGTGGCCATTTCGTTTACTGAATATTGTACAGTAAAACCTGTCTGTAATGAACCTCCATACAAAGAATTCCTCGATATTACGAAGTTTTTCTATTCCCCACTGTTACTCCATAGAAGCACATGTATTTGCGACCTCTATGTAACAAGGTGGCTGCGGGAGGCACCCTTGATATAAAGAATTTTCGCCACCGACAACCTAGGGATATTGCCCCGAATTCTGTCATTTAGGCACGAGCAGGAGCCGCATGCATCTTCTTCAATTGCGCCGCAGAAGTGGTGGTGCTGTGCATGGCGCGCTCGAAGCCCTGGTGACTGCGAGGCAAGAGCAAGTGCTCATTTGTGCATGTGGGTGTGCGGGTGTGCGCGAGGCGGGCAGGCGAGGCCTGCGCTCCTCTTGCGGGTGCCACCACACTAACCGCGCCAAAGAAAGAAAGAAAATTGGCTTTTGCGTTGATAGCGCCACTCTTCAGTTGTTGCAGCAGTCTCTGAACTGCACTTCATTAACGTCACACCAGGTGACGCCACTAAAAAAGAAAAAATCCTTCCTTTGTGTCATTACGCCTCGAGTTTGTGCCGCATATGGAGTTTGCTCTTCATTTTTGACGTCGTGTGCACGTGCACGGTTTCACTGTATGCGCATGGAGCAGCCCCTGACGACGTACAGATTTTGCAATTTTTTTTAACGCCGACAACTGTGCCGTCACTACCGAAGAGATGTCAGATTAGGTGCTAGTGGAAACTGTCCGCGACCACGATGACGACGACGGATCTTCAGAGGTCGACTCGTCACTGTCGTCACTCGCTTTGCTGTCTTGCGCCGCGCCACAGGTCCGCAAGACCGTGGCCTACGAGATTGGCTCCGGTGTGTTGGCAGAGCCATTCTCGGAGGCCACGGCTAGACATCACGCAGCAGCGTTGTATTGATGTCCTACGAACGTTCAGTATTGCCATCCCTCACAAACAAGCAATAGAGCAAAATAATGTAGTTTTTTGCCGCTAAATAAATGATTTGGGTGAGCTCTGCCTATAATTCCTCTTGTGTTTAATTTGTGCGTTTCCTTTTCAGAAAAACCTGTTTAGAACAAATTTTTTTGGGAATTTGTCAATTTCGTTATATCCAGGTTTAACTGTATATACCAAAGCTGGTATAATGTGACATGAGCGTATGACGTCCATAAATGACAGGTGCTAACACGAAAATCATGACATGCATGTCATGTACGGTGCAATTTACATGACACTGTCATGGTGCACACGCGGCTGTTTCATGAACTTGATGTACAGTAAAACCTAATCACAACAAAGTCGCGTGTGACACATGGCTTGGTTACATCCAAAAATTTGTTATAAACATATATTCCTCTTACTGTTCTTGTGGCAGGTCTATTCTCCCTTTAGATTGTTATAACCAATAATTTGTTATATCCGTGTTCCTTACATCAAGGTTAGACTGTACATGAAAACTTGTATAGCACAACGAGAGTGTATGACGAATATAAATGACAGCTTATGCATTGTATATACCAGAATATGTTTCATTAGCACGGTGTTACCAGATTGTACATGCATGCATGCATGACAACGTGCGATAGTGAACGACATGACGTGAATGCCTTGATTTGTCTCAAAGCCAAATCAAGGCAGTGTACGATACACGAGTGACCTGTGTGACTGGTTCGCATTACATAGACTCCCACAGTGTGTGGGATATGTCTGATTCTTGTTTGTCATTGTCAGCTTAGCTCTACGGCTTTGACCAGTAACCATAGACAGACAAGCTTCCACATGTACCTCGGCATGACAAACAGCTTCTTGAAGCCATCTTTTCATAATGTTAGGTGCGAGCGTGACCCCGGGTCAATGGTGCTGTAGGATCACATTTTCTCTTTTTATATTTAGTCGGTGAGGAAGAACAATGGCGTGTGGCGATATAAAAGTGCACGCATCCCATAGCTTTTGCTCTCACACTTCCTGACACTAACAAAGGTGATCTAGAGCTTCACTGTCACGGTAATCGTGGGGTGCTACCGTATACATAGTGTGAGTTGAACGTGGGCACGCATGCTACGCATGCCCACACTCATGCAGTTGAACCATGCATTCTAGATCAGGGGTCATAGGGTAAAACATGTACAACTTAAAAGAATAGTAGAGAAGGTGAGTGAGAACAGCAAAGAGAAAAGGGGCTATTTACAATGTTTACTAGCACTGCACAAGTACCATGCTAGCAGCAAAAACTTTGGCAACACAAATGTAGGCAAAACCGAGTGCCAACCACCAACCAAATCGGCGAGCAACTGTATTTTTTAGCAAGCTTTAGCTGTAAATTGACATTACTTGGGTGGCCCGTGCCTCAGTCTACAAATAGAATCATGCTGTTTCTATGGGACATATCTTCTCAACCTTTTGGTGCGCACGGCAGCAATGTCACACAGTCCCAAGCTTAAAAATACACACTCACGTTGTGGAGCTTGAAGTAGAGCCCACACGCATTGCAGACGGGTTCACCTTCGTTGTTCCGCCTCCACAAGGTAGTGGCCGTGGTACCGCAGTTCGAGCAGCACAGCCCAGCGCGACGAGAAGTAGTCGGCAGCTGTCAACAAAAATTGACAAAACTGTCACTCGGGAAATGTCAGGGAAAGCCAACTCTGCACAATCTTTCCCACTCCCAGTATACTTGTTTTGTGTGCTCAAGTGGCCTCCCTGCCTGCCCCAAGACAACAAACAAAAGGGTACAGTGCAGATCCATGTCGCAATTTTCGGTGGTCACTAAGAGGATAGAAAAAAGTGTAGGCTAAACTTCTAATAGGGGCTGGAACACACGTTTTTATGATCTGTTGTTTCATCTCAGTTGTACAGCCACGAAGAGTCCGTGTGGCAAAGGCTCCTGTGGTTCTTACAAACGAAAAAACGTACGACCTCTAAATGAATTTTTGCTTGAAACAAAAGCAATAACAAGAAACCAACTGATCAACCTGTGGCATGACTGTCCATGAAACTAATGCATGAAAGGTTGAAGCGGCTTGAGAAAAAGCTTGATGGTTTAAAAAAAAAAGAAAGGAAGTTTATTTGGAGGCTAGGCAAAGGAGCCAAACGTTCTAGTTCTTGCCACTGTCACGCATAACTTCCAGCAAGTGATGAAGCCAGCATTTTTTAAAAATTTTTGGTATTAAAAACAGCTATTTTTGTGAGCTTCTCATTACGCCACCATGCGCATGTCAAACAAAATTTTTCACAGAGACTGCTCTATATGTAGAGGCGTCGTCAAAAGTTTATGGACCACGATACACGAAAAAGAGCTGAATATTGCCGCTGGTTCGGCAGGCAGCCTTGAATTTAGATTTCCAGCCTATTGTAAATCAAGCTAACAACATGTACCACGCAGTTCGAACGAAAATAGTCACAAATCAGAAGTTTTCTCAGACCTAGTGCTCCCTATAAACTTTTGATGCCAACTGCACATTATATAAAACTAGGCATCTTAACACCATTTAAAACTTTCTTGAAGTTTGCCGTTAAAGCCAGGCTCAATGCACATGCTAGAAAAAAAACCGGCAAGGCTGGCTTGCCAATCCCCACTGTTTCACAAATGAGATGCTCCTAGCCAGTACATTTCATATTTATTTATGCACTCATTAGCTATGTTTTGACCGTGAGCATCTCAGCAGGACAGATCACAACAAGCACGGCTGGTAGCGTCAAGAGAAACAACAGCGCACCTGTAACAATCCCAATCCGATCCAACCAGCAAGGCAGGATGAAGGGCACAGCGGCCATGAGAAGTATTTCAGGAATCCATGCGACGCGAGCAACATTTTGTGTCGCAATACTCAATCTGCACTAAATCATTTTCCTGCTAAGCAACTGAAAGCTACAGTGGCACACATATGGCACACAATGATGAAAATTATGTAAATACAATGATGATGTAAAACACTGGCGTTTCACCCAAAGAACGAAGTAAGGTTTAGCAATGCTCTTGAACGCTACAAACGGAGTTCTAACAATACACTGGTGTGACCTGCTGCAAGGCAACAACGGTACAGAGGTGTGGCAATACACTGGTGCGGCATGCAAGGCAACATATGCTGCGCAGGGACCCGTCGCATTGGTCTAGTGGTTATGGTGCTTGACTGCTGACCTGAAGTTTGCCGGATTGAATCCCGGCCACGACAGCCGCATTTTGATGAAGACAAAATGCTAGAGGTCCGTGCGCTTAGATTTAGGTGCACGCGAAAGAACCCCAGGTGGTCGAAATTTCCGTAGCCCTCCACTACAGCATCTCTCATAGTCATAAGGTGGTTTTGGGACACTAAGAATTATTGTTATTATTGATGCTGTCCATCAGAGCGCCCTGGCAGCTATCACACATCTCATAACACATCATGTTGCTGTGAGGCACCCTGGCAGCAAGGAGTGCTTGCTGCCAGTGGCTTATTCTTAGTCGCACATTCGTAGTGTGAGCTCTTTTAATCCCACAGACGAGCTCGACACATCCACACATTCTGCAGCCACCCCTCCGCCCCAGCCTATTTACCATGGAATCATTAGTTTCTTTGCTCAGATCGTGTTTGGCAAGGGAATAGACTGATGAATGGATAAAATTATATACATCTATACATCCCCTCACCATCTGACCAAGTCCTCGCATCTAATTCTCTTTTTGTCATGCTATAGTAGTACAAAACTATTATTCCGACAATACAGCAAGTGAAACTGCAAGCTGTGCAGGAAAGTAAACATACACCTACACTAAACAATCTTTCACTCAATGTTCTCCAATGAAAAAATATTGTTTTTAACGCACTTCTCATGTTTATTAACGCACAGATTGTAGACTAATTACACAAGAATGAGTTATTTGGGAATATTTCTTTCAAAAATAATTTTGAAATTAAAAAGTAAAAGTACGCCCCAAATAACAGAAACAGTGCTACGCGCGTGCCCAGCAGAAAATTGGCCTGTTGCTGCAAACTTAACGTTACTCTTCAATACAGATCACAGCGGGAGGACTTTCATTTTCAATGTACGCGCAACCCTTCACTTCTAGTGTCGCAGTTTGACGCCCGACAGCCGTCACGCAGTGATGTGCATGAGGCAATAAGTGGCCACAGACTGCGCAGAATTCTCAGGGACGTGCACGGGCATAAACGTTCAAAAGCCAAAAGCACCATTTAAGCTACACTAAACTGAGTTTGAAAGGATTTTGATATGAGAATCTCTTGACAACCAATTAAGTTCTGTTTGAGCTGCCAGTCCAGGGACGATGCTCAATTATGAGGACCTAACAATCACTGCGCTGAAGCTTCCTTTCAGAAAGAGAGGGAGACAAAGTGCAACACAGACACTTTATGTGTAGCTTATGAATTTCTTTGCTAACATTCGAACATGTCTTCCACATATCGCGTTGCAGGTCATCTTTATGCTATGATGTTTCCTACAGCCTACAGTAAATACGCACGGTGTTGGTTGCAAAGTATATGTTCCGCTGCTGAGCTCGAGGATGAAGGTTCGACTCCAGGCCATGGCACCCGCGCATAGACGGGGGCGAAATGCAAGAAGACCTGCGTACTTGGATTTAGGCGCACGCTAAAGAGCCCAAAAATGGTCAAAACGATCCTGGTGTCCACCACTATGCGAGGTTCTCCCCAGAAATAAGCATCCCTATTTCGACACACATTTCGTTTCTGGTCGCAAATCTCTGGCATATATGATGCACATAGAAAACGGAAGCAAGGGCGCTTGTGTTCTGGAGCTGACACTGGAGTTGGCGATCTTTGAAACTACAAGGCCACCTTTTCAGGACTCCCTTTTACATAACATGGTGGCGGGAAGCACGGCTCGCTGGCATTGTGCGCGCACGGTTCCTATTTATTAGTTCCTCAGGAGCACATTTTAAAGGGGTGAATTGAAACGGGGGACAGTCTGTTGAAAGCGGTGCATGGTGAATCTGAGCGGTGGCTGGCATTTCCACCGCCACTCACCGTGGAGAAAACCCTGACTACGGGACACCTCACAACTGCATCACGGTTTTGGCACATACTAAATCCCAAGGATTTTTTTCTTGATTTACAATGTCTGGCATGATTAGAGTTACCGGCAAATGAAGGCCACAAGATATTGTCTCATGACTAATAAGAACACCACTTGCGTTGTGCATGTCTTCCCGTTTTCATCAGCCACGAATGAATATCAAGAAGCCCACCCTATATACTTTTCTCTATAGTATTCTATATTGCCTCCATGTTCTCTATACTCTTCAAGATATTGATGATATTTCTCTAAACTCTTCTAGATATTGCCAGTCACCCATTGGTGACTTTCAACAAAACAAACAGCACTGGCTGACGTTTGACTTGAGCCTCCAGCCTCAACGAAGCAGTCGCCAGGGCTTAATTATCATTTGTCGGTAGCTTGATTTACGCAACCTTGCCCAACCGTGCACATCAACAGAATGCAAGGAAGCGACCTCGTGTCCCTGAAGCAGCAAGAAATACTGCACGTGGAGTCTAGCCGACTGACACACGAGATAATTACCAGGGCCACAAACAAGAAGATAATACAGTGACATTTAACTATTACTATTAGTGGTAAGAAAGGTTACACAGAGAGATGAATAATAAATTGCCATTACAAAAATGGATCCAAAGAATGATTTGTATTAGAAGTGCCATGCAGTGAGAACTATGCCCCAGAAAAAGAAAATCACAATTCGATTAAAATGTACTTATGCAGTTATTCCTTTATATTTTGCAGAGGAAGCACAACGCAAAACTTAGGACTTTTTCCTTCTACTTTCGTATCATTAAGGAGATATACAAATGATGCCACCGTATACGAACAACGTTAGTGTGCCTTCACGTTTTTTTTTCTTAAGAATCACAAAAATGGTCGCCCTTCAGTGGCCATAAGATAAAGGGTTATTGGAATATTCTGTTTTTCTGACGGATGAACAACCATAGAATTCACTTGCATGCACTCATATACACAGCAATTGCACTACTGGCGTGTGTCGGTTTCTCTGCTGCGTACAATTCTAGCCATGATTATTACGATTCAAACTATTGCCCTAATGCCAAATCAGAAACTAGCTTGAACTCTGAATCTGTTTGAGGAGCAAATTCTCAGAAGCGTGCCCTGCACGATGATTTTGACCGAGGCGTATGCACTGATCTGGTGGTGGTGGTGTTTTGTCCCGCAATTCCCAACAGATAGTACTATTTGATTAAGGTTTAATGATGACGCTTTGATAGCGAAGTATTAGCAATGACTCGGCGTTATTAAAGGGATACTGAACAAAAATTTGAAAAAAGCTACGAAAACGCTGTTCCTAGAAACAGCGTTTATTTCACGTAATTTCGAGCAGTTGGCTGTATTTTTAGTGGATTGTGAGAGCGCGGCGGCTGCACGCCAGTGCGCTTGTCGACGGCCGTGACGTCGAATGCTGCAGCAAGAGGGGGGCAACCGGCACGCTAAGACGCTCTCTCCTGCCCTGCCACTTCCCTTTCTCCACCTCTCCTCTCAAGAACACCTTCCCGACCGTGGGAACACGTTTTGAGAGAGACGCGCGGCAGCGGGTGGCGGCTTGCGATGTCGATTGGTAAGCGATTTTGCAGCGAGTGCGATTGGCGAGTCAGTATCCGCCGAGTTTCACGTCACTTCCTCTCTAGTTCGCGGCGTGGCCGCTAGACGCGCCAATTTGCGAAAAAGGCATTAAATTCATTATTTTCTGCTAGCCTCTGGCTGAAATGTTGTTTCAACAAATTTCAGCACCCAATCTTTCAATTGGGCCATTTATCTCGGCGGCGAAAATTTTGTTCAGTATCCCTTTAATATGTTCTCAAATCTGTGGTCCGTTAGGCTTAACAAGAATTGTCCTGTTGGCTGGACATGCCCTCAAAGGTTTTGGTGCTCTCAAAGTATTGCTTGCAAAAGCTGTTCTACTTTGATGATATGTGATGGTTAATGGCGCAAGGGCCATGTGATGGCCAAAGGGCACCAGGGCATGGTATGGTGCGTGGTCTACGATGGTGTAAGGTGGCTGTATAAGGGCCTTTAAAAACCTGCACACTAAATGTGTGTAAAACACATATACTAGTTAAAACAATGAAAGTGACGTGAAATGTATCCAATCAGTCGAAGACAGTACTATGCATGAGGTGTACTAAGAAGGTGAAGCAATACTAGGCACTGTTACCTCGCAAGGACCCTTGCGAGCAAGGGCCCTGAGGTTGAGTGCTTTCAAACATGGTGCTGTTGCAGCAGCATCCTCCTGCAGAGGATGTACTGCGATTCTTAGGGGCAAATGATTTTCAAAGCACCGACGTCGTCTAAAAACGAGAGGACTGACTTTTTGTCAAACATCGGTTCAGTACCCAAGAACTTTGTTGTTCACGTTTAATCTGTCCATAACTGTACCCTCCACAGCAGGTAAGATAGGTGAGAAAACTACCTTCAATGTAGACAAGCAATAATAATTGTGGAGGTTTTATGTCCCAAAATCACGATATCGTTGTGGCGGATGCCATAGTGGAGGGCTCCGGCAATTTTGCCCATCTGGCGTTCTTTAATGTGCACCCAAATCTATGTACACGGGCCTTTAGCATTTTTGCCCCCTTCGAAATGCGGCGACCACCGCTGGGATCCGATCCCGCAACCTGCGGGTCCACAGTCGAGCACCATAATCACTATAGTCGGATACAACTTTAGAAGGCAGCGGCATTTCCTTCTCAAAGGCAGACGAACACAAGCCTGCACCAATGGGCACGCACTCGGGGCTGACGTCATGAGCGGGACGGCCGGTGGCTCCGCCTTCGAAGAACATCGGCGTGTGCATGAAAGGGACTATTTCTTTAGTCGCGTAGGCAATTGGTAGCTGCGCTTCAGGCGTCTGGGCGGGGCCTCTCCTGCCTTCTTAAGTTGTATTTGACTATAGACCACCGTGGAAGGTAAATGTAGACCAGTGTTTTGGGCTTCAGGGGGTTACACAAGATGAATAAGATGCCACGACTAACCAGTACCATTCTTCGTTGTGGTTTTGCAGTGGGTCTGGTGGAGCCATTCATCTTGTGATACAGGCCACACGCGTTGCACAGATAGTGGCCGGTGCCATCCCTGCGCCACAAGGGCGTGGAGATGGCACCGCAGTTGACGCACTCCCTGGCTTCACCGAACCCCGCATAGTCAGACGAATCTGCAACGGAAAGGTCGGGCAGAAAGCGGGAGTGGCGCGGACGCCGACCCACGGCAAAACGGCACACATTAGCATACGGAGACGGTGAAACTTTTTTGACAAGGGATAGGATAAGAGTGAGGAAAGACGGAAATCGGCTTTTGTAACTACAGTAGACTCTCGTTAAACGGAAACTGAAGGGACCAGGAATACATGTTCCGTTTAACGAGAAACAAACAGGGATGCGGAATTAAAGTACGAAACCAATCATACTAGAAACAGTGTTCCATTTAAGCAACAGTTCCGTTTAAGAGATTTCCATTTAGTGAGAGCTCACTGCACTCTTTTCCCCAATCCATCATTTCTACATCCTTTACAATTTGGCTCATAAAAAGTAGCACTATCGTTACTGCTCGAATTAGCTCATTGCACAGAGGACAAGAAAACGAATTTACTGAAGAAGAATTGCAACAAATTTGGCACCAACGAGACATGTTGATTTGTCATACAGACCAATTTCACTGCTAGGTTCACTGTTCCAATGCTAACATGAAGGCTTCCGGTAGTCATTGGGGGTGTGACAACTACGATTTCCTTTGTTCGAGAAACCAATTTGGCAGGGCATCATAAAGGCGTGTTGCTGGGATAGTTGTTTCATACTTGCAGAGTTGAGAAGCACGCAGCTTTAGGGACAGGACAGTGAAGAAGACGTGAGAGAAGCATTGGTCAGTTGCACGTTAGCGATTGTCTTGCGTCTTCTTCGCTGTAGTGTCCCAGGTTACATGCTTCTCAACTTTGCAAGTATCACAGTGTCATTTGCTCTTCTACACATAATCGTACATTTTACTAAGGAGTCAAAAGAACATTCCAGGTCTAAGAGCTTGAGTGCCGGTACATTATCGAAAGCCTTTATCAACCCCCAAGCTTCGCCGAAGCTCGCATAGTACAAGTCTGTATGAGAAAGTCTGGTCCAACTTCCGATGCTGTCTTACTCAATACCTAGCCTATGCTTGCATATAACTACGAAATGGCTAGGACTATCGGTATGATGGCGCACGCAGAAATTGTGTGCTCAAAAGCACAGCGACATTGGTCTGATGGCAGCAAGAAACATGTCCGAGAGTGCCAATCATGTTGCAATCCTCACCCAGCGCACACAAAAATATTCTCCGTTATCATAACAGTGCAGATAACCTGCATTTACAAATCACTATCATAGTCTAATGCCGTACTACATGGTTGCACTGTAAAGACTGTGATTTGCACGGTTTCATTTAACAAGGATCGGCTATGCTTGCACGGCATCTTAACACGAGTTTTGTGCGAAGAGTAGCAATAAGCGAAAGTACTTTAAGGAAACACGTGAAAGGCATGCTTGGTTAGTTCAGACTGGTTGAGTTTCGTGCTAAGACAATTTTGACATTCTCTCTTCAAAAGAGCATCACTCTTCCATCATAGTTGCAGTGGCATCAAGTAAGTCTTAGTCATTTATGGATAGAAAAATGTATAACAGCAACCAAGTTGAATATTAACCCATCTCAGATTACAATGAAATACTTTAGCAAATGCCTTAAAAATAAATACACATTTAAAAAAATATCGCCTGGTTTCATTCAACAATGCAGGCAATGTAAACAAAGAATTCCGTAAAACTTAGCCATACAACACAGTTACTTGCGGCACATGTTTGCAGAATCAACAATACCGTGACACAAAAAGCTGAAACAGTGTCAATACAAAAACAACAACACTGTGAATTGTATAGCTAAAGCAATACAACTGCACTGTACCACCTACACAAAATTAAGAAAAATATTGCAAGAGTAGAAACAGAACACACAATGATGCATTGTACAAGTCATGTCAAACTGCTACTAAAAAAACTATGATTTACAATATTTCACAAAAAGGAATGAACATTGAACGCTTGACCAACCATATAGCAAGAAATTGAAGATGTATAAATTCTGAATGAAGACTGTATTTTACTGAGGTCACGGTGCCAACAGGTATACAGTCAAAAAACCTTTCATGGACTTTTGAGGACAAAGTAAACACAAATTAACACACATTTGAGTAGTAACAGCAGTCACTATTTATGACAGTCTTCTCATTGTTGTGTTTCTTGCTGCAATTAAGAAATAAGCAGTATTTCTAAGTAAATGTTTGTATTCTAACAAACAAACATTCCAAAAAGCGGTGGGCATCACAATACGCTGTATGCTTATGACACCAAAAATGCATCTTTAAAATGGCAAGTACACAAGTGGTATTTTTCTTTGCGGCACGTGCATTTCAATGCTACGCCAAGAGCAGATGAATATTCAATGCTTCCAGACTACCTGGAAAAAAGAGAAAACATCGACGTTATGACAACTACTAAATGAGGTACACTGCTGCAAACCTGAAATGGAGCCTTAACGAATCTGCAAGTTTGAAATTAATTTACTTATTATAATTACACGTGCTTCGTTGATCCAGTGTCAGACATACAAAAAAGAATACGAGCTACGTTTCTTAAGTGACAGGATTATGTGCAACTGCAGTTAATAGATTGAAATACTTACAGCAGGAATATATCTGTGCTACTATGAATAGCGCTTCAAATATACTTTACAACAACAACAACAACAACAGCAACAAGAGCACCTCTCTTCGTATAAGACAAATTCAGCGTTGTAAAGTATGTTCTGTTTAAGGCTGTTTATTTCTGAATGTATTTCAATTGACTCAATAGTGAGCAACACTGAGGCGAGTGCACGCCATTCATAAGAATTCGGTAAATTGAGAGAGAGGGAAGAAAAAAGGAGAGAGGGAAACAAAACAATAAGGCATGCTGCACTGACCTGGGAAATCACCGACACACAACGTTCGTGAACAAAGAGAAAACCGTACGTACGTGAAACTCCGGGTAAAGCGACAGCGAGATAAGACCAGTCCACACAAATCCAATTTTCACGCTTACCTCTGCACATCCGGAAACACTCACAAAACCGTAGGGAAAGGCGCGGCGCGCGGTCCACAGCAGACAAGCGCCAGTCACGTGAGCAGAGCAGCGATCATCAATAAACTCGCAGAAATCTAGACTGTTATGTAGTACAATAAAGAAAACAGGTGCGGGCCGCTGTTCGTTTCGTCCGCTTCAAGCAGGCGCTTCGCAAAGTGTGTGTCGCTTAATGCGGCGAACGTTTCATTCGTTTTGTTAGATACGTGCGGCGCGCGTTACTATGGAACCCTAGCGGACTCGACCACGAATCTAACATCACAACCCGTCTCGTTCATAACACACAAAACGCGTACCCCTTCGTTCTCCCGGCTGCGCTGACGCACGCAATCAAAACGCGAAACCCAGATAGCACTTGTCAAGCGCGTCTGCGGTTCACTCCGTGGGGGCCGAACCAGAACGACAAAAAAGACAATACAAACCTGTCAGCCACAATGGAATGCGAGAAACGAAGCCTGCGACGGGGGCTCGTAGTGTACTCACGTCCAACCTCGATCAAAAGCTTCCACACATGGAGAAAGAAAAAAGATACAGAAAGAAATAATGAAATGGAACAAAGCGGTAGGCCAGGTGTTTGTTTCCAGCGCGGATATTTTAGGCCCCAAGCAGCCTTGCAACGTCACGGCACACGGTAAAAATACGATTAAAGATGCGAGACGGCGATAAGCCTCGACTGGGGGTTGGCTCCGCGATCGTCGGAGAGTTGACGGACGCCAGCAAAATCTGACGGAGCGTGTGCGTGTGTTTACGGTGTGTCTCGCGTCTGGGGAGAAATAGCGACGATGCGTCAAGAAAGCGATAGCGACAACGAGGAGTTTATCACGCTCCCAAAATAAAATGAAGGAGCGTTACAAGCACGATTCACCTCACCATACAACATATCCTAGTACGCGACCGCTCGCGAAAACTAGAAGCAAAGATAAGGGAGGAAAAAACTGAGTAGACACCGAAATCTGCCCGAGTTCTCCGTAGAACGTTGGAGCGTCGACAGTATTTCGTTATCGGAAGATCGCGATTGCCAGTCCCAGATAAGGGCGAGACGCTTCAACAATAGGTCGATTGCGATTCGAAGCGGCGATAAAATTGCACAACGCGGACTACAAGAAATTTTCGGGGTGACGTGTCCGAAGGACGCAAAAAATCGAACGCGTCGCCGGAGTTACAACATCGCCTGGCCGATCACAAAAAAGGTGCGCTCCAGTGACCACCGACAAAGCGGAGATTGCCGAGTCTGGTTTCTGTATGTTTTCGTTTTGGAGGCTTACGGTAGCCTTGCGTTATCAGGCGCGATAGACGCCGTCGGCAGCACTAGCTAGCGCGATCGGACCGGACGTCTATCTCCGCTGCTTCGCTAAGGTCGCGTCACGACTAACGATACCTGGCAACGACGCGAAACGTACCGCGTAAATCTGTATGGAAACAATAAACATACTTGTTCGAGGACGCCGCCATTACGTGAAGCGAGAGCTTCCTTTAGGCTGGATTCGGGCGATGATACGATAAGCGGCGCCACCGGTTCGTAATCAAAACAAATAAACTCATAATTGTTGTTAACTATAAGTATTTGCAGTGAAATAATTGTGTATTGTTTTTGCGGGAAAATAACAGTTGGTTTTACGAAGTTTGTGCGCACCGACCGGTTTGCCCTGTTTGACCTACTTCTCTCGGTATGCCGGCGCCGCCGCTAGCACCCCCAGCGGCGAATCGCTAACCTAAAGTTGGCGCGATATTTGACGTACTTTTAGAGGCCCCCCCCCTGAGTTTCATTTCATTTGAACGAAATCTTAGTAGTTTGCCATATGAAATTCTCATTATGGTCATGTTCGAAAATTTTTATCACATTAATTAGGTTCTAAATGTGGCCAACGTGGATGGGAGTCGAACCCGCACCTTCGGGCTTTGTTGGCGGACTTCGAGAGCTCTGCGACCGACCGCGTTGTATTTTCGCTCTCTCTCGTGCGCATTTATTATAGCAATATCAGCACGCTAGTATAACGTAACCAAAAATGCATAATTAGTAGACCAACCAACGCGAATCCATTAAACGTATATTAGTAAAGTACATTTCTATTATGCAAAAAGAGGCACTGTATCGCAACAAAATGCTTGGACATTGGTAAGCAGCGACGACACAAAAAGGAAAGATGGGAGGCGACGCTGCCACGTCACAGGTTTTTACGGTTTCTAGTGAGGCCTATGAAATTTTTCCATCGGTCAAGGTGGACTTCGCTATGTTCTAAAAGAGCTTGAACTTGGAACTGAACTTGGAAAACTTCAGTAACGTATGCACCTGGAAACTTGTGAAGCGACGGTGTCGTACCGGCGGTGGAATTTTCAAGCGATGTTGAAAAAACAAGTAATACCACACCTTCAGGCTGTTTTAGTGACCAAACTAACAGTGTAAAATTAACGGCCGGTAATTCCGAAGACATATGTTTTTGTTGGTTCAAATCAATAAATTGATTTATTGTTTCTTTTAACGGCCCTTTCGGTCATTGGCATATAGACCTTTTCAACGGAGAGATGAAGCACCTTCTTTCTAGATTCTTGCACGGGAGTACAGAGGCTGGCGCATGATGACATCGCTGCCTCGGCAGTGCATTTTTGGGAGGGTCGCGCTTGTTTACAACAGCTATAGGGCATTCTAAAAGCACCCAGGGATCCTTCGTTGAAACGTGCATAGCACCATTTAAGATAAAGTTTTCTTCTTCCAAAAAAGTTGTGTTTTTGTGTGTGTGTGTTTTTTTTCTGCTACGAAGGTTTAACTTCACGAGCCTATGCAGCTTGTCAACGAAGGCTCCCCGGGCGCCGGCATAATCCACTTTGGGGTGTTCTTAATATGCGTGACTCTCCAAAAATTCACTGCCGTGACTGTGATCCTACCGAGGAGGTGATCCTTCTCTGCGTTGAAAATGTCTTACAGCGTTGCTTATATACCTTTTTAACAGAGAGAAGGCTGACCTCCTTTCTGGACTATTGCACGGGAATACAAAGGCTGACGTCGCAGCCTCGGCAGTGCTTTGTCGAGGATCATGCATATGAACATCCCAAAGCGGATTATGGCGGCACCCAGGGAGCCTTCGTTGACAAGCTCACAAGCGCAAAATGTCGCAGACCACAGAATTAGCATAGATTCGAATTTTTTTTTTCCTATCTCATGTGCACTGCAAAACTAAGGCCTCTCTCATTGATCTATCTCAAGACCACCATGTCTTCTGCGGGCTGATTCTATGCTATGCTTTCAGTTTTCTTAATTTCGACGCTCCACGTAACCCTCTGCCGTCCTCACCTGCGCTTCCCACATCTCGTTATCCATATCGTTGACCTAACTGACCATCGGTTATCCGTCCGTCTCATGACGTAGTCTGCCCAGGTCCATAGCTTTCCTCCTGATATCAGCTTGGTATCGGCTACCACTCTTTGTTCTCCGATCATTCCTGCTGTCTTCCCGTCGCTTTATGTTACGCGCCCATCATTTTTAGATCCATCGCACGCTGTGTGATTCTGAACCTCTCGAGTTGTTAGACTCCAAGTTTCTATTTTATGTGTTGTAACTGGAGAAATGAAAATGGTCGTGCACGTTCCTCTGTAGTGACAGCGGTATGTTGCCTCTCATGAAGTGAGAGCGTCTAAGCAGTTAGACAACTCTGAAACTTCTCCATCGTGTTACTCATGTGACGCACCTTATTAACAGTCCTTCGTCGCGACACAAACACGGGAAACGTGTAGTGCCGTGAAGTTAAATCAACGGAACTTTGGCAAGAGTATAAGCATCACGCACTTCTAAAACTTGCCCTCATTTCGCACTTGATGGTCACATGACTACCTCTCACTCAGTTCATGTATCACGTGGCTTCAGATGGCCCTCTCGATGAATTATAGTCGACGTTTGCATCGGGCAATCTCGCACCATCCACCGCATCTAGTCGCAAAGACGATTTCGCAAGGCGGAGAAAGGGGGAAGGGGGAGCGACAACAAAGAAACATAAAGCAAACGAGCATTCTTTCTAATTATTTCTCTTGGGCCACCGCCCTCACCCAATCACTCAGGGGCGTAGCCAAGGGGGGTGGTTCGGGGTTCAAACACCCCCGAAAATGTTCAATTTCGCTTGCGTATATTGTCACGTGGTCGTGACGTCGACGAAGACAGCAGTCGGCGTTTGCAGAATGAAACTGTTTATTTGGCCGAACTTGTGGCCGGGAAAATGAGAACTAGAACTACAGCAATACACGCTGTACAATGATAGCGGCGAACAGGGCGTCGTCCGTCGATCAACTGACAAGCGGTCAAGCGCGTCGGCTTTTATACCGGCGCTATCGAACTTTCCAGCGATATCGCTGGTGGTTGCGCAATCTCTAGAATGAGCTCGAGCGTTCGCGTCTTGCGCGCAATCTTAACAAAATCATCTACAACAATCGTGAAGCTTCTCGAAGACTGAGGCGCGGTTTGCGCTGAGCGTTGCCGACAGCCTTTGTGGCGAATGCAGCAAAAGTGATAAGAAACGTACGTGGCAATGCCCCCCTCTGAAAAAGCATCGTCCCGATGCTTAAAAACAGAACATGGATACATGCAGTACTAAAGAAAACTAAGCACACAAACATTAGAGTCCTCAGGTGAGTTAACGAGCATAGTACGGTTTAAGGCGCACCACATGCACGACCTCTGGTCGAGCTCGGCGCCTCTGAGAGTTCGTGATGCCGTCGGGGACAACCTCGTAGTCGAGTGCGCCGAGACGTCGAAGTACCCTGTACGGTCCGAAGTATCGTCGAAGAAGCTTCTCGCTTAGTCCGCGTCTTCGTATTGGCGTCCAGACCCAGACACGGTCGCCGGGCTGGTACTCCACGAAGCGTCGTCGAAGATTGTAGCGACGGCTGTCGGTGTGCTGCTGGGTCTTGATGCGCAGGCGGGCGAGCTGTCGAGCTTCTTCGGCACGTTGTAAGTAAGCGGCGGCGTCGAGGTTTTCTTCGTCGGTGACGTTCGGTAGCATGGCGTCGAGTGTCGTCGCCGGGCTCCTTCCGTAGACCAACTTGTACGGCGTCATCTGCGTCGTTTCTTGGACGGCCGTGTTGTAAGCGAAGGTCACGTACGGAAGGACGGCATCCCACGTCTTGTGCTCAACGTCGACGTACATGGCCAGCATGTCGGCGATTGTCTTATTTAGACGCTCGGTGAGGCCATTGGTCTGCGGGTGGTAGGCGGTGGTGCGGCGGTGGCTCGTCTCGCTGTATTTGAAAATCGCCTGAGTTAGGTCCGCAGTAAAGGCGGTACCTCTGTCTGTGATAAGGACCTCTGGGGCGCCATGTCGCAAGACGATGTTCTCCACGAAGAATTTGGCTACCTCGGCGGCGCTGCCTTTGGGCAAGGCCTTTGTCTCGGCGTAGCGGGTGAGGTAGTCAGTTGCTACGACGATCCACTTATTGCCGAAAGTCGACGTCGGGAACGGCCCCAGTAGGTCCATCCCGATTTGCTGGAACGGCCGGTGAGGTGGTTCGATTGGCTGCTGAAGTCCCGCTGGCCTAGTCGGCGGTGTCTTCCGTCGCTGGCAGTCTCGGCAAGTCTTAACGTAGTGGGCGACGTCGGCAGCAAGGCGTGGCCAGTAGTATTTTTCCTGTATTCTGGCGAGCGTGCGGGAAACACCAAGGTGTCCAGCCGTCGGGTCGTCGTGTAGGGCCTGTAGGACTTCTGGTCGCAATGATGAGGGCACGACAAGAAGGTATTCGGTTCGAAGTGGCGAGAAGTTCTTCTTCAGGAGAACGCCGTTCCGTAAGAAAAACGACGGCAGTCCTCGCTTGAATACCTTCGGAACAACGGCGGTCTTGCACTCGAGGTACTCCATAAGGCCTCCCAGTTCCGCGTCGGCTCGTTGCCTTTCGGCGAAGTCATCGGTACTTATAGTTCCTAGGAAACAGTCATCGTCGTCGTCTTGCGGCCGCGCGTCGACGGGGGCACGAGACAGGCAGTCGGCGTCGGAGTGTTTTCGTCCGGACTTGTACACGACGGTTATGTCGAATTCTTGAAGCCTCAAACTCCATCGTGCGAGACGACCTGAAGGGTCCTTCAAGTTAGCTAGCCAACATAAGGCGTGATGATCACTGACAACTTTGAAGGGCCTGCCATAGAGGTAGGGGCGAAACTTTGACGTAGCCCAGATGATGGCAAGGCATTCCTTTTCTGTTGTGGAATAGTTGGCCTCTGCCTTGGATAGTGACCGGCTAGCATAACTGATGACCCTTTCCTGCCCGTCAGTCTTCTGCACAAGGACGGCGCCGAGTCCTACGCTGCTTGTGTCTGTGTGGATTTCCGTATCGGCGCAATCGTCGAAATGCGCAAGTATGGGTGGCGTCTGCAGGCGTCGTTTAAGTTCTTGAAAGGCTTGCACTTGCGCCGTTTCCCACCTGAATTCCACGTTAGCCTTCGTGAGAAGCGTCAGTGGTTCGGCGATTCGTGAAAAGTTTTTGACGAAGCGTCTGTAATAGGCGCATAAGCCGAGAAATCGGCGCACGGCCTTCTTGTCGGTGGGTGGTGCGAAGTCGGCGATGGCAGCTGTTTTCCGCGGGTCTGGGCGCACTCACGACTTGCCGATCACATGACCCAGAAACAAGAGCTCGTCATACGCGAATCGGCACTTTTCTGGCTTCAAGGTCAGTCCCGAGGTCTTGATTGCTTGAAGTACTGCCTCAAGCCGCCGGAGATGCTCGTCGAAGGTCGAGGAAAACACGACGACGTCGTCCAAATACACAAGGCACGACTGCCACTTCAATCCGGCCAGTACGGTGTCCATGACGCGCTGGAACGTCGCAGGTGCCGAGCAAAGTCCGAAAGGCATGACCTTGAACTCAAAGAGGCCGTCGGGTGTTATAAAAGCGGTCTTTTCTCGGTCTCTTTCGTCTACTTCGATCTGCCAGTAGCCGGTCTTGAGGTCCATCGACGAAAAGTACGTCGCGTTGTGAAGTCGATCAAGGGTGTCGTCTATCCTTGGGAGGGGGTACACGTCCTTCTTCGTGATCTTGTTCAGGCGCCGGTAATCAACGCAGAAGCGCAGTGTCCCGTCCTTCTTCTTCACTAACACCACTGGTGACGCCCAGGGACTCTTGGACGGCTGGATGATGTTGTCGCGTAGCATCTCGTCGACTTGTCTCTTTATCGCGTCGCGCTCTCGAGTCGAAACTCTGTAGGGGCTCTGACGGAGTGGTCGAGAATTTTCTTCTGTTAGAATGCGATGCTTAGCAAGGGGCGTCTGTCGGACCCGCGATGACGAGGAGAAACAGTTCTTGTATTGCAGGAGCAGCGTTTTGAGCTGGTCTTGCTTGACCTTCGGAAGGCTCGGGTTAACGTCGAAATCTGGTTCGGGACCTCGATTCGTCGAAACAGGTTCGGCAGCATCGAAGAGGGCGAAAGCATTGCTGGTGGCCACACATTCGTCGATGTAGGCAACGGTCGTACCAATGTTGAGGTGCCTATATTCGTGGCTAAAGTTCGTCAACACTACCTTTGCTTTGCCATGACGCAGCTCGGCTATACCTCTTGCGACGCAAACCTGACGGTTCAGAAGTAGGTGCTGATCGCCCTCGATGACACCTTCAAGGTCTGCGGGTTCTTCGGTGCCGACGGAAATAATGACGCTGGAGCGCGGCGGAACGGTCACCTGCTCTTCTATCACATTCAGTGCATGGTTCCGTGGCGTCGCGTGGGGCGGTAGCGCTTTGTCTGAGGTTAGTGTTATCGACTCAGACCTCAGGTCGATGACGGCGCCGTGGTCACTTAGGAAGTCTATTCCAAGTATCACATCTCTGGAGCAGTTTTTTAGGATTACAAAGCTCGCAGGATAAGTCTGGTTATTGATGGTGACTCTCGCCGTGCAGACACCAATCGGCGTTATCAGATGACCTCCAGCGGTCCGGATCTCGGGGCCTTCCCAAGCAGTCTTAACTTTCTTCAACTTTGCTGCGAACGGCCCACTGATGACGGAATAGTCGGCTCCAGTATCGACGAGAGCGGTGACGTTGTGGCCGTCGATCAGAATGTCGAGGTCGCTAGTCCGCCGTCTTGCGTTGCGGTTATGTCGCGGCGTCGGGTCACGGCTACGTCGGTTTGCACCGCTGCTTCCGCGTTGCGTCGTCAGGTCTGCTTCCGGTCGCAAAGTTTCGTCTTCAGGACGTCGTTCGGCGTGCGGCGGGGGCTCGGAACTTCGTCGTGGCGTCGTCAACGACGGCGGAGGATCTTCAGCATTTCGTCGTTCAGCAACCGCACCTCCATCGGTTGCTGCCCTTAGTTTTCCGGATACGGGCTAGGCGACCGGCCCCGGTTTGGGCCAGTGTACTGCCGGCGGTGCGGTGACATGTAACGGCCGGGCGACGGCGAGCGGGAAGGTCGTCGTGCTTGCCACTGTGTTCCGGTGAGGTAGTCGTCGATGTCGCGAGGTCGTTCGCCTGGCTGCGGGCGCGGCGCGTTGACGGCGAATCCGCGTAGCCCCATCTGACGGTACTGGCAGCGGCGGTACGTGTGGCCTGCCTCCCCGCAGTGGTAGCAGAGCGGGCGGTTGTCAGGGGCGCGCCAGACATCGGTCTTCCTCGGGGTATAGCGCTGGCCGACAGGTGGGCGGTAGGGCGTCGGTGGCGGCGGCGGCGTCTGGCCGACAGGTGGACGGTAGGGCGTCGGGGGCGGCGGCGGCGTCTGGCGACGGTATTGCGGCGGTGTGTCGTCTCGGCGTGGGCGTGGAGGAGCAGCATGACGGCGGGCTGCTGCAGCATAGCTCATAGCTTCCGGCTCAGGTTGCGACGGTGCAGCAACTCCTAGCGAATGCTGAAGTTCCTCGCGAACGACGTCGGCTATGGAATGGACCTGGGGTTGCGATGCAGGAAACATCCTTCGCAGCTCTTCGCGTACGACCGCCCTGATCGTCTCACGTAGGTCGTCGGAGCCCAGCGCATGTGCTTCCCCGTAGTTCGTCGTCGGCATGCGGCGGTTGTACTGCCTAGTGCGGATTGCTAGTGCCTTTTCGATTGTGGTGGCCTCCGAAACGAATTCCGAGACCGTCTTCGGTGGGTTGCGCACAAGTCCGGCGAAAAGTTCTTCCTTCACTCCCCGCATCAGGAATCGAACTTTCTTTTCTTCGGACATGGCGGGGTCGGCATGGCGAAAGAGGCGAGTCATTTCTTCGGTGTACAGTCCGATGTTCTCATTGGGGAGCTGTACACGGGTCTCGAGAAGGGTCTCAGCCCTTTCTTTCCGGATGACGCTCGTGAAGGTGTCGAGAAATGCGGTGCGAAAGAGGTCCCATGATGTTAGCGTGGACTCTCGATTCTCGAACCAGGTCCTTGCGCTATCTTCAAGGGCGAAGTAGACATGTCGTAGCTTCTCGTTGCAGTCCCAGTTGTTGAACGTGGAAACCCGGTCGTATGCCTCCAGCCAGCTTTCTGGATCCTCGCATGGTGATCCGCGGAATGTCGGCGGCTCCCTCGGTTGGTGCATGACGACCGTTGTAGGCGCCCCAGCGGTTGTCATTGTGGCTGTTGTCTTCTTCGCTGTGATCCTGGTGTTGTCCGGTAGGGGTTCGTATTCGGGGGGTAGTCCTTTCTGCCGGCGGCTGGTTCGAGGATCCGGGTTGTCCTTAGAGTCGTCTTCTTCGCGGCTTGAGCTTGGGTCAGCGCTCCGCGGTGGCGTCCGGATCATGAAGCAGCACCTCCACCAGATGTCACGTGGTCGTGACGTCGACGAAGACAGCAGTCGGCGTTTGCAGAATGAAACTGTTTATTTGGCCGAACTTGTGGCCGGGAAAATGAGAACTAGAACTACAGCAATACACGCTGTACAATGATAGCGGCGAACAGGGCGTCGTCCGTCGATCAACTGACAAGCGGTCAAGCGCGTCGGCTTTTATACCGGCGCTATCGAACTTTCCAGCGATATCGCTGGTGGTTGCGCAATCTCTAGAATGAGCTCGAGCGTTCGCGTCTTGCGCGCAATCTTAACAAAATCATCTACAACAATCGTGAAGCTTCTCGAAGACTGAGGCGCGGTTTGCGCTGAGCGTTGCCGACAGCCTTTGTGGGCGAATGCAGCAAAAGTGATAAGAAACGTACGTGGCAATATATACACGCACACATACAAACGCACGAACGAACATACATAAAATATGGTTGAAACCTCCTTCCCGCCCTCCCCCTCGAAAAAAATTTCTGGCTACGTCCCTGCAATCACTGTATCTGTAATGCTTGATCCAACCATTGAAGTTTCAAGATGATTTTTTTTTTTAGTTTGTGGCGCTTGATTTGATTTATTTTTCACTACCGTCAGCAAGGTCCCCCCCCCCCCCCCCCAATTTGGGATGATTCATGCCAGTTGCTACATACAAAATGGATAAACACTATTCTATGAGTTCAACATTATTACAGTAGTTTGAAAAGAGGCGATTATCACATGGAAGCCACATCATACTGAGCATTCCATGAAACTTATCAAGGGTGTAAATTATCAATCAATCAATCAATCAATCAATCAATCAATCAATCAATCAATCAATCAATATTCAATGCCCCTTCCTCTCAGGCGTTTCAGCACCTTCAACGTTGCAACAGTACGCGCCATCACGTGCACCTGCTGATCAATCAATCAATCAATCAATCAATCAATCAATCAATCAATCAATCGATCAATCAACCCCTCTCTCCTCCTGCCGCAGCCAGTTCACCGCCCTTAGAACATCACCCGTCGCCACCACCCACACCCAGGTCTCAGACTTGCTTACGAGCTGCAAGGCTGCTTTGCTGCACACTGAATTATGCGGTGAAGATAATCGTCAAGGACATTTACTTGAGGTGAAGCGGGCTCTGCGAGGAGCACTTACTGATATCCATCAGTATGCCTATGAAGAGGCAACAAACAATATAGATGCATGTGCTACCTTGACAAAGGCAGTTACATCTGTATATGGGATGGGTAAACTTCATTACTCTTGTTCAACAAACTTCTGTTCCGTCCTTTCGACCGTTATTCTATCCGCATAATCACGCTTATAGATTGCGTAAGAGTTTGTCGCATTGGTTCGCATGTCACATTTTGCATTCAGGATTGCATATATGAATCACTGTGTTCACGTGGAACACTGTCAGCAGTGTCGGCGCACTAGTTCTCTATTTACCTGTAGAGAATGGTCGCACTTTGTTTTACTTAGACGATCAATATCCTGCATGAATATGATCAATCAATCAATCAATAAATCAATAAATGAATCAATCAGTCAATTACTTTCCACGCGTTTCAAGGTTTGTCTCTACGTGCGCGTGCACTTCTCAAAAGAAAAAAAAAATGTTCTGATGAAATATGTTCAGCAGTCGATGGACGCATGCGTACAGGGGGAAAATGGAATCTCCTTAAACACATGCTAGATGACACGCAGACCAAAGGCAATCAAAGGCAGGCAATGTGCCGCCTGATTCACAAGCACAGCCAAGAGGGTGGAACGGAAGAAACGCTTTTAGACGAGGTAGCCCATAGATATCTCCCGCTCGGCGCAGGACGCCCAGAAGAGTATCCTGAAATAGAATGTGACACGTTAAAAGAGCTCGATGACCCCTTCACGGAGTCTGAAATTAGGGCCGTCCTTCACAACTTGAATAGCAGGTCAGCCTCAGGACCGGACGGCATCTCAAACAGACTGTTAAGGAACCTGGATGATAGATCAATTGAGATGCTAACGAAAGAGGTCAACAAGACTTGGGAGAGTGGAAGCGTCCCGGTAGAGTGGAAAGCGGCCTCGATTGTGCTTATTCCGAAACCGGGTAAGCCTTTAAATCTTGACAACCTAAGGCCGATATCACTAACCTCTTGTGTAGGCAAGGTAGCGGAGCATGCTATTTTCAATAGGATCTCGAACTACATAGAACGCAAGGAACTATTCCCACACAACATGATCGGTTTCAGGCCCGGCCTTTCCACACAAGATGTAATGCTACTTCTTAAGAAGCACATTTTCGATAACACCACTCGGGATGTTAGGGGGATATTAGCCCTTGACCTCACCAAGGCCTTTGACACCGTATCCCATCGCTTTGTCTTGCAGGCCACGGCCAACCTAGGTCTGGGAGCGAAGTTTCAGGCCTTTGTTAGATCATTCCTGATGAATAGAACGGCTACCATAAGGATCGCCCAACACAAGTCAGATGAATTCGCCTTGGGAGCCACAGGCACTCCCCAAGGCGCGGTCATCTCCCCCTTGTTATTCAATATAGTCATGAAGGGCTTATCGGAGAGGCTCAGATCCCTGCCCAATATAGGCCACTCGCTTTACGCGGACGATATCACGATCTGGTGCCCGGGAGGATCACTCGCAGAAGTAGAAAACGCGCTGCAATCAGCCCTAGACGAAACGGAGTCCTACCTAGAAGGCACAGGCCTCCAACTCTCTCCAAAGAAATCAGAACTGTTACTGTACAGGCCGGCCAGGCAAGGCGTTAGGAGACTTCCACACCTGGATCAAATTCCCATCGCCCTTTTTGCAAGAAATGGACAGCGCATTCCTCGAGTAGATTCAATTAGAATCCTAGGACTACTGATTGACGCGAGAGGATGTAACGCCAAAACCCTCACGCACATCACGGCCAAAACCGAAAGCATGCTGAGACTTGTTGCTAGAGTATCAGGACGCAGAAAGGGACTAGGTGAAGCCAACCTACTTCGGATCCATCATGCCTTCCTAATGAGCCACATTAATTATGTAGGATCGGCCCTTAACTGGACTAGAACGGAAAAAATAAGCTAAACACTCTCATCCGTAAGAGCATCAAAAAGGTACTGGGGTTACCAGTAACCACATGCTCTGACAAATTAAGACAACTCGGCATGCACAACGACATTGATGAAGTGATCGAAGCGCAGGTCACCGCCCAGGTGGTCAGGCTGTCGTCAACTAGGGCAGGGAAACGCATCCTAGACGAGGCTGGCATGGCTCCCAGAATGCTTGCTGAACGGGAAATCACCTTATCCAGGGAGGTCCGGGAAACCTTTGTGGTCAGCCCGTTCCCTCGGAATATGCACCCGCAATACAATGTAGGGAGGCGAAAAGCCCGAGCACGGGCGATATTACAGAACGCCGCCGAGAATCGAGAATCGACTGTCTTTGTCGATGCGGCTCAGTACGGCAAGTCTAGCACATTCGCGCTGGCAGTCATTGACGGCAACGGGGAATTACGCTCCTCAGCCTCGGTCAGGTTAGCTACGAGCGCAGTTGCAGAACAGGTCGCCATAGCCCTGGCCATGACCGACCGCTCGCGCACCAACGTGTTCACAGACTCACGAGCGGCCATCAAAGCTTTTGAATCGGGTAACCTAGCGCGAGAGGCTGCCTCCATTCTAGAAAAAAGAACAGACCCTGGCACTCACTTCATCTCTTGGTTTCCCGCTCATATGGGTGCGGACGTTCATCAGGACGTACCAAACCTCAACGAGCTTGCCCATGACCGTGCGCGAGATCTAACGCGCCGCGGCGGCATGGATGCTTTATGGGGTCAGGATGAAATCCAGCATAACGATCCGCTTCTTACGTTTCATGAAGTCACCTCTCACTATCGGCTTAGTAGAAGGGCCTATCCTCTTCCTCACCCGAAATTAGATAGGTCTCAGTCAATTACACTTAGAATGCTCCAGACGGGCTCGTTCCCCTCGCGCGGCTTTCTCAGTCGTATCTCCACAGACGTTGACTCAAGCTGTCCGGACTGTAATGAGAGTTATTGTTCATTAGCGCACATGCTTTGGCGATGCCCCGCGTTACCTAACGGCCCTCTATCCAGCGAAGCCGACTGGGAAGAGGCACTCCGGAGCCCATCGCTCCAGGCACAAATCCAGGCAATCCAGAGGGCCCAAGAAAGGGCGGAACATCACGGTGTCCCAGCCCCGACTTGGACGCGGCCAGCGGCTTCCGCGGGTCCCCGATAGGGGTTCCCGCGAAAGCTCCTCAGGATCAAATAAAGTTCATTGTCTGTGTCTGTCTGTCTTCAGAGTTAGCTTCTCCGCAGTAAGATTCTTTGTAGGGAGAAGTATGCTCGCCCAACTCTTTCTTTCGCAAGCGGCCAGTGCGCGTATTTGGATTTACTGTTTAAGTGTTGAAAACGGAGGGACAGCGCATGAAAAACACAATAGTACAAATAAGGAAGTCTAGACCGAGATGGGAACACGATTGCTTGAGGACTAAGCCAACTGTCGACATTATCTACACTTCATTCTTATGTGGGTGTGTGACGAGGAACGTTGACAAGACCACGATAAGACAATCAGATAATCTCGATATGATTCCAATGCCTGTACTGAACCGATCGCAGTGGTTCAGGAAACGGCGTGTTGCCATCTGCTAAGGCGATCTGATCTGACGCATCGCCATGCGTCTTGCCACACCCGTGGCAAACTACGAACGCTGATCACGAATGTAACAGTTGAATCTTCGCGGCGCAAGGGAGCGGTAAAAAGTAAGGTAATAGAAATACTGGACCACAAAAGGCATGGTCATGGCGATCCAGCGCTGGTAGTGCTACGGTATGAAAGTTAAGTACAGTAAATTATCCCGTGGTGGTGCAAAGGCGTTGTTAGTACCAAAAATCATTAAAGCGCTTAGTGAATTTCCCTTTTTTTTTTTCTTTCGTGCTTTGAAAACACGAACGTAAAAACGTTATTCTAACGCGTCGCGGTTTTCATCTCCGTAGACTTCGTGTCATTCCTATTTTATTTGGACTAATCAGATAAGTAAACTACTGCGTCTCAATCAACGTATTAAGGGAAACAGAATGAAAACAATTCTGGAGGCGGCCCTAATACTTCCCATGGGTGTCTAGTAGTGGCATTCGCACGTCGGCGTTCGTGTGCCTTGGTGTATAAAGTCCCTCTATTGGTGTATTCCTTGGGTGAAGTTTGTGTTTCGCGCGCTGCCGAAGCGGATCTCGGAAGCCACGCAGAGAGAAGCGCGAGGTTGAGATCCGTTCCGCCAGCTGCCGCAACAATCTTAGCTGCTCACAATCTCTCAGTGAACTCAATCTATTAATTGTTATTAATTATACTAACATTTAATTCGCCCTTATTTTAAGCTATGCTCCGATATGATATGTATCCAATATAACTCTTGAACCAGAATCATTGATTTCGTACCAGTTTCATTTGTACAAGACTTTTTTTCTGAATATTCAGAAAACCGGAAGTAAGTGCTGGACCGGAAGTGCTTGGAAGAAAAAAAGACCGCGACTTGGTGCTCGTGCCACTAAAACGCAAGCTCTACGTGAAACGCGAGTGTGAACTATCCAGCTGTTTATCCAGCTATAAGGGCCGCTATCTGAGACGATCATTTTGGACATAACAAGTCTTTTCCGTGCATGCCGATTGGCTGGTTGAGAAAAGGCGGGTAAACTATTCACTTCAATCATTGGACAAGCGAGATTCTATACGTCACGCAAAGTGACACTGTCGCCGGAAAGTTATCGCATTGAAATAGAAACGCAGAAGAAAGACGCAATACAGCGTGCATGTTTCACCGCATGGCACTACAGCATTTTGGTGAAGCTAACTTTAGGAATTAAATGGACACTACAGTGAAATCGTTAAGTTTGTTTGGACTGATTTGGAATGATAAATCACAATTTGAGAACTCTACCACTGATTTAGACATCGTCGGTTCATTCTTAAAAGTCGAAAATGAATGTGAAAGTCGCATTTTTGGATTTCGCGATGAACTTTGAACACCGGAATGTAAGTGTGACGTCACAGAATCCCTTTCTTTTTCTTTCATATTCTGGCCGCATCGGCTAAAAAAGTATCACAAAACTTGCCATGGTAAACATCTGGCTCCTTTAAAACAGAACGTAACCAATTTTCACCGATTTAGAATTAGGTAGCCACCCATAGCAGACGCCGTCAAAGCCTGTGACACCACGGCGACTTCGTGAGCTAACTCCAAGACAGCGCATTTTCGTTTCGCCCGTTTTCTCGATTACCAAACTTCTTCCCGCGGCAGAAGTGCCGCTCCTAGTATAATGAAATAGTAACTTACTAGTACGGAAGAAATTAGTGTGTCCTTAACCACAAGTTCTCTGTCGAACCGTTTTCACGTGGCCGCGAATTTTCGCGTTCACTAAGGTTGTAGTTACAGAAACGCCAAAAGCACACATTCCTTACTCACATGTTGAGCTCCCAAGCGCTTCATCCGCAAAAACCAACATCTATGTTGCTTCCATTAAAGAGACACTAAGGGGAAACGATAAAGTAGTTTAGACTAATAAATTACAGTATGAAAACCATAGTGTCGTTAATGTCACCACCATGGGTTTATTATTAGATGAGGAAGTCAGTGTCAAAAGTTCCACTTTTAAATTTGTTGCCAAAACCTCCGATGGTGACTTCACGAATTTCGAAGTGTTTTTTCGTATTTTATCCACACTGACCCAACGAAATTTCCTGAAACTTGCTATGTTAGCACTCTGGCTCCCTCAGTAGACAACGTACTTCATTTTTACCGATTAAGAACTACGTAAACACTAGTAGACAAAATCTGTGACGTCACGGTGATTGGTGCGGCAACTTCAAGGTGGCGTCGCCACCCGTATTTTCTGTCCACGCGTTTTCTCGCTAAACAATCGTCTTCCCGCGTCAAGCGTGGTGACTTTGGTGTTGTGAAAGAGGAATTTACTAACACGAGAAAATTTGTTTTGCTCTTTAGTGTCCCTTTAAGATACGCATACGAGTCCCCTGCCGAGCCATTTTTACTTGGCGCGAATTTTTTGTCGTAATACGGAAACGCCAAAAGCGGCTTTCTTTGCTCACATGTCGGAACTCCCAAGTGCTTCATCCACAAAAGCCAACAGCTACGTTGCTTGCGTTAACGAAAGCTACAGCGACGAGCTTGTTGACGCCACATGCCCGGTCGAATAACACGCACACACACACACACACATACGAGGAAAAGAAACGATGTTGTCTGCGTCACCACATATGCGGTGCGGGGGGCGTGGCTACCAGGTTTCTGCGCACCACCGCTGAAGACGAGGGTTGGTCCTAGGTGGGCCGCCATTACGTCATCGCACCTCACGTGACACCCTGAGCGCGCCGATCCTCTCTCCAGGGCCCCCTTGCGCCTACGGGGAATTTAGAGAAACGAGCCCGTTTTAGGATTGAGGCCTCTTGTACAGTTATAATTCTCTCTCTTTTTTTTTAATTTGTCACGTTAGCGTTAAGCACTTGCTGCGCTTAACCAGAAGTAACTTTTGCGGCTGTAAAGCAGATGTAAAGAAAACAGACTGCTTGCACGTGTGTCATGCTGTGGTTCCTTTCGTGTGTGAACAGATGAGGAAAAGTGCTGCATGGGAGGGTGAATGACTGCCGTGTTCAACTACCTCTCTTGGTGTACCGCGGTTAACTAAAGTGGTGTGCTGGCGCTAGCTCAAAAGCCAAGTTAGGGTTGCAGGGTGTTTAGAGCAGCTTAATTTCGGTCTCATGCCTTGTACTCAAGTTACTCATGAAGAGATGCTCGCATTTATTCAGCTATTCTAAGGTAGGCCCCTACTCAAGAAATGCCGTGTAAACAGACAGTCGCCAAAATCGAATATGTAAGATGGAATGGAAGCACGGATTCTAAAACTCCGCGGAGAGCTGCGGCTGATACACTCTAAGGAGGAAAAAGTTATTTTACTCTTTTTCGCGAGTCCTCACTTGTCAAAATTACAACTCTCTTTAAAGAGACTCGTGAACTCTCTTACGAGATCATTATACCCTCGTCCGAGAGTCGTGTGACCCCAAAGAGGATTAGCGTGTTAAAGAGAGTCGTATATATGCTCTTATAGTGTAAGACGCGGAGAGCAGATGCTCCAAGAGTTGTCTGTATAGTGACGAAATGGGTGTGAATTGGCACGTGTTCCTAGAAGATTACCAGTGTTTACGTAACCAGCTCACCTACATAAACTAAGTTCGTACAGTAAACTTGTCCACTTTGACCGCTCTGTTATTGCCTTACTTTTAAAAAACTGTGACGACTGCAAAGGTGGCGTTTAAATCCAAGTCTCTGCGATGGCTGGCTCGTGAGTATAACAGATGCAGATCTCAAAGGTCGTGCTTTTGTTGGCTGCATGCCCCGGAAGGAATTTGGAAGCCATTAACGCGCGACAGACGCCATATTTTAGATATGACCTCCGTGATGCGTTTCTGGCTTCGCAATCACTTCCGGCGCATAGCATATCAAAAATGTCTAAACTTCGAGATCTGTATTCGTTACCGTCGCTTTGGTGCATGGATTAGGACATCACCTACGCCCCAGTTTTGCGAGTAGCAAATGATAGAGCGGTCAAAGTGAAGTCTACGTCTCCCTGCAACGCGGTAAGAAGATATACAACTTTCTTATTTGGACTCCCGATTCGTTGACTCTGTCTGCACTTTCGAGAAAGTTTCGTGGTTTTTAGCGGACTTTCCTTAGTTTGCGTTCGCTTCTGAGAATACTCCTGAGAACACGCGACTAAATATATTTCAGATATCTATCTAATTCCCTAGAATAATGATGGGGGCCTAAGTTGAATGAGGAAGGCGAAAGGTTTAGCCATACATTCCAGTGTCATGGTTACTCCTTTCTATTTATAAGCCACAGCAAACTTAGAGTTGACTCTTGAGTGATCAATATTTGTGCAGAGAGTTGGGGTTTGCTCTGTCACCACTGCAGCATGACATCCTACGCTTTGCATATACGATGAGATATGCCCGACATAACAAAGCTAGAGACACTTGCTGTGTTGTTTGAGTTGCATGTGACTGCTGTGGTCAGTGAGCAAATCTCGGAGTTCTTATGTTTCTTTTGTTTTCTTTTTTTTTTCTCGGCTTTACTATTCCTTCGTGTTGCACAATGCTTACAGTGTCAGTGGGCATAGCGAAGTGTATTTTGTGCGACGCATTTGGGTGCGATGTTTACCCTCTCCGAAGTAGCAAAGCTGGCAATAAGTGACAGTTTACAACATGGCGGACCACCTAGGACCAAACCTTATCTTCACTGAGGCGTCGTCTTACATGCATCGGCTTAAACAAAATACACAACATGCACATAAACACGTAACGGACTCTAATCATATCACCACCAATAAGAGCTCTTACCAGCAAATGAAAGACACAACCGCTTGTGCTTTTAACATGAAAACAAAAATAAAAACGAAATAAGGATGGCAGTTCAACATATCTGGATGCATTGCTGACACTTCATGCCGCCTTCATTTCGTTTCTGCAGCGTCCATTGAGGTAATGTCAAGGGTATCTGGCCACATTGCTAGCACATTCGCTCGATCGCTCGCTCGCTCGCTCACTCACTCACTCACTCACTCACTCACTCACTCACTCACTCACTCACTCACTCACTCACTCACTCACTCACTCACTCACTCACTCACTCACTCACTCACTCACTCACTCACTCACTCACTCACTCACTTATCGCTAACGCAATCAGATATCCGTAGTCATGCATAAACCTGCATGGGCTCACTATAGACATTTCCACAGGAGAGAAAAACATCTCCATGCTGGGCTGGGGCACGGAAGTACAAAGGCTCACGTCACTGCCGCGGCAGTGCATTGGGGGGGAGGGGGGTCACGCCTATTCACCCCAGCTCAGAGGGGATTATGGCGGCGCTCAGGCAGCCTTCTGTGAAAAGGTCTATATACCTTCTTGGGCATCGCCATAATCTCCTCTGGGCTGGGGTAAATAGGCGTGACCCCCTAAAAATGCACTGCCGAGGCAGTGGCGTCAGCCTTTGTATTCCTGTGCCCCAGCCCAGCATGGAGGTGTTTTTTTCTATCCTGTCAAAAAATCTATGCACCTTTTCAACGAAGGCTTCCTGGGTGCCGTCATAATCCCCCCTGGGCTGTGGCAAATATGCCTGACCCCCCCACCCCCCCCAAAAAAAAAAATTGCACTGCCGAGTCAGTGGCGTCAGCGTGCGTCAGCCTTTGTACTCTTGTGCCACAATACAGAAAGGAGTTGCTCCCCCTCTCCGTTGAAAAGTTCTATAAAAGACACCAAGAAAGTACTCATGGAAATGTAACAAAGCATATATACAGGACAAAAGAAAGACACAGAACGACAGGACAAATTATGCACTTTTTTTCATCTTGCTCTGCGTTTGTATGCCTGTTTACTTGTTTCTCGTGCTGCTTGGAAAGGTTCCTTGAGCTGCCATTTCAAGCATGAACCTGCACCGACTTGCTCGTTTGTTATTAAAATACTATTATTAACCAAAAAGTGCCGCACACTCTTCAACTACTTACTACTCACAGGCTGTTTGAAAACTTAAAGGAGGGGTTACAGCGCCTCTTTCACATTTCCAGTTCTTACTTTCTAAGCTTAGTTCGTACTCTCCGGGTTCGTTACTTCAAGACAGGCGGACATTGCTCTTTTGCGAGGGTATCCGATCTCGGGAGCCAGCCGATGTATAGTTTACTGGTACGGTCACAGATGGCGCGAGCGCACAAAGTGCGTACCTTTCAGGCAGGACAAGACCACATATTATGGGGGTTTACCAACAAACTGCAACCCGATGAGCTTTTGCAGCCAGCTCCCTCACCAGAAAAGTGGGAGAGGTCATTGAGGAGCACAAAGTGGCGTACGCAGACCAGGCTGGCGGATTGGTCTGGTAGAGTTGCGGCCCCATGGGTCCCAATCTAGCACCCCGTCTAGCCTGGCTCTCCCATTTCTTATCAATAAAGTTTATTATAAAGTTTATTGAAATACATATGGGCTTGGTAGAATAATGTTGTAGCGCACTCGGCACACGATACACACTTACCTCTAACAGTGTGTGCCTGTTCTGTGTTCCCTCGTGTCCCATGTCGGGTGCGCTACATCATTTTCCAACAGAATGCTATGCCGAGAAGCCCGACGTGAAACTTCAATAGGTTTGTAAATTGCAAAGACTGAAAAGAAAGTAATAAGATAGATAGATAGATAGATAGATAGATAGATAGATAGATAGATAGATAGATAGATAGATAGATAGATAGATAGATAGATAGATAGATAGATAGATAGATAGATAGATAGACAGACAGACAGACAGACAGACAGACAGACAGACAGACAGACAGACAGACAGACAGACAGATAGATAGATAGATAGATAGATAGATAGATAGATAGATAGATAGATAGATAGATAGATAGATAGATAGATAGATAGATAGATAGATAGATAGATAGATAGATAGATAGATAGATAGATAGATAGATAGATAGATAGATAGATAGATAGATAGATAGATAGATAGATAGATAGATAGATAGTGTTTCGAACAGAAGGTGCACTATTCGGAGTACTATATATATGTACTCTATGAGAGAGCTGCATGCAGCTGTGCTTAAAAAAAGCGAGGTATGAAATTTTGGTACAAATGAGGCCCGATTTAGAGAACTGAATACTCTACTACGGCAGATCAGTATGCTTTATCTAAATAATAAAAAAAAGTCAAGGGCATACGAGTGACTTGGAGGGGTGGTTGGGGGTCAAGCGCCACTTTTGCACCCACTGCTGAAGCCCATGGTAGGGTTAACACGGGTAGCGCCGGAACACCCGTCTGCGGCTACTGTATACATAGCAGGCACGTAGGCAAGGGGGGGGTCCCGGGGGGCCCGGGCCCCCCCCCCCCCGAAATTCGTCCAGCCTTTTATATTCCCGGGCAACTTTTTTTTCTTTTTGCCATGAAAAGACATTCTTTTCGAATAATTAGGCCTTGGGCCCCCCCCGAAAAAAAATTCTGGCTACGTGCCTGATACATAGTATAGACTGCTGTGTTTGTTTCCCCTAGCAAGCACGTGCCATTCAAACGAGTCACGTAACGTAACGGCCTCTGCTGTGCCCACTGACACGTGACCGGGTGTGTCTGCAGTTATAGGTGCGTGCGCGAAAAATGCACGGGTTCATTTCTAATGCTAGGCGAGGTATTCTTGGCAAGAACATCATGCTGGTCAAGCGAGTGTCGGCACCACTAAATTTGGTAGTAAATGAAATTTGGTGGCCTGTAATAATCATTGCGCCAGAAGATCTAAGTTAAAAGGCGCGTGCCTTCGAAAACGATAACTTCTTTTCTGCTGACAGTCTTTCGTTTTGCCTAATTACTGGGGGACAGTTTGGACAACATCAGGAAAATGAGCCATAGAAACTATGAAGGCTGTGCGACAAGGAGTATGAGAACAAGACTTTTACCGTACGTTGTTGAACAGATTTACGTGCAGTTTATCAAAGCGGTTGTCGAAGCTACATGCTGCAGCATGCTCTCGTATAGAAAAGCACACAGTGCCCTCAACCGGCGCTGGTTTGAACCATACACGTTGTCATCGCAATAACTCCGTGACGTGGTGTTAGGACAGCTTATAGCTGTCCTGTAGTGGAGTGCTCTAAATCGTATCTGTTTATCCTTAACACAATTTTGTGGTGCAAGTACCGAGAGTCACTCGCGTTTCTCACGCAAGCACCCTTCGGTGAACCTACATTCGTGCGTTTCTGACTAAGGTCTGCGAAAAAAATAAAACCGTACAAAAAGGGGTGGCTGTAGTTAATGTTTACGGTGGATATGATATCAAAGCGCAAGTTTAGTTTTGCAATTGTTTCAGATATATCCGATTAAGTGACAGGAATGAAATGGAATAACTTTATTTAGGTCCTTCGGGGCGTGAACTAGAACGTAGTGGGCCGCTCCTACGTCGGGACCGATAAGTCTGGCCTCTCCGCCACGTCGCGGACTCGTTGGACTGCCCATAGTTGTGCTTCAAAATAATAGTTAAAAAAAATAATGAAGTGATGATTTGAGGTCGCGGTGCGGTGCGTTGGCTGTGCGACGACTTATACGCGTACATAGCCCATAGACCGACACCTGACGCGTCGCAGGCACTAGAAAGGATTTTAAAATCGTATGAACTGGAGCTTGTTGGAACATAATCATAGCAGAAAACAGCGCAATACAACGAATACAAGAAAGACCAAACAAGGCCAGCGCTGGTCTTGATTTGTCTTTCTTCTTGTCTTCGTTGTATTGCGCTGTTTTCTACTTTGACTATGAAGGATGTCTGATTCGCGGCGTCCCACATAAAAAAAAAAAAGAGGAATAAATAAGCAAAAATAAATAAAATTAATAAATAAATCATATGTGGCTCATTCCCGCATCGGATATGCGGGTATGAGCCAGGAAAGTGGACGAAACGCTACGAGGCTAGCGCCATTAAATACACTGAAGTGTAATATTATTGTCGTTTTTTTTTCTCTGGAGCTGTTTAAGAGAGAGAGAAAAAAAAGAGAAGAGCTGTTCAAGCTTGGCAAAACTCCGGGTGGCGTTGCTTGCCACAATCTCGGGCGGGTATGTGCCATAGAGTTTCCTACAATACTTACTAGAGGGAACTCTGGCGCTAGTGTCTATGGGAGCTGCAATGCATCGCGCTTCAGCCAGCATGGGAATCATGGGTAGTACACGGATTTGTCTAAACTTCGTTCTTTCGGCTCCGTTTGGCTCCGCGTCGCCTGCATCCGCTTTGTCGCAAAACGAAATTCAGCAAAAATCAGCAGTTTCACTTCACCACTTCAACTTCTTTAGGCTCACCGATACAAATCTGGTCACGAAGTTCACAACGATCCATTCTTTTATCCGAAAGAAAACCAAAACATAGCAATAAACAAAGCCACAAGTGCGTTCGAAGCCCACAAGCACGAAGACTAGGCAAATCCGTGTACTACCCATCATTCCCATGGTGGCTGAACGATCGCAGCGCCAGAGTTCCCTCTAGGTCATTTTAGGAAACTCTATGGTATGGGCCACCCGCCGAGTGATGACGTCGCCATGCGTCGCCTAGCAACGCGTTGGAGGAAGGAATGGAGGAGGAGGAGAGGTGAAGCGTAGAGGAGGAGAATAAGAAATAAATAAAAAGAAATAAGATTACTTCGTGATGCGGGATTCGAACCCGGGTACCCACGGTCCGAAGGCGAGCGTCGTAACCGCTCGGCTATCCAGGCACGCTTGCAGAGCAAGCATTTATGGCGACCATATGATTGCGTTGCTATGGGCGAGTGAATGGGAAAATGATAACGAAAAGAAACGCAGAGAGAAAATAAACAGATAGAAAGAAACAGCTAGAAAGAAAGAAAGCATAGCATAGCCGTGTATAGCGGCTATGCTATGCTTACAGCATAGCATAGCACAGCACTGCCTACATTATAGCGAGGGGGTGGGAAAAGGAATTGAGATTGAGGAGGAGGGATTAGCTTCGATGTTTCCATCGTCTTCGCAACACTAGGGCGTATAGCTACTCCGGTTTTTTTTTTTTTTTCGATTTTTCCAGAAGAAGGCGTTCGTTTCTCCTATGTAGAGTACAGAGTGTCCCAAATCGTCAAGCGCGTTTTTTCATAGTAATCATTCACATGAGGAACGTCGTGAGTCACTCTTATGCCCTTGACTTTTTTTTATTATTTATGGAAAGCATACTGCTCTGCCGTAGTAGGGTATTCAGTTTACTAAATCGTCCTCCTCTGCTCGAAACATTCATATATAGCTTTTTTTTAAGCACAGCTGTATGCACTTCTCTCATAGAACTTCAAACTTCTCTCATAGTACTTTAAATAGTGCACCTTTTGTCCGAAACACTATCTATCTATCTATCTATCTATCTATCTATCTATCTATCTATCTATCTATCTATCTATCTATCTATCTATCTATCTATCTATCTATCTATCTATCTATCTATCTATCTATCTATCTATCTATCTATCTGTCTGTCTGTCTGTCTGTCTGTCTGTCTGTCTGTCTGTCTGTCTGTCTGTCTGTCTGTCTGTATGTATGTATGTATGTATGTATGTATGTATGTATGTATGTATGTATGTATGTATGTATGTATGTATGTATGTCTATGCCACGTATACATAAATAACACGCACATCTGACACTATCAAAATTTTTCGTCACTAGCAGGTGGCAGACGAGCGCGACCGGGCCTAAGGCGCGGTGCCACGGCGCGACACACTGCGGTAGCGCAGCAAAAGGCAAAAAAAAAAAACACATACATCCATCTCGCCGCCCTAAATCAACGCGCATGCGCTGGGAAAACAAAATAGAGAGAACGCAGGACTTAGTGGGAAGAATTGGTAGCGTGGGTAGCGGTGTGAGGGGGGTGAGGGGACATATATAAAATGCTTTACGAGCAAATCTCGTTTGATTCACGGCCTCCGCGCTGGCATTGAAAACACGCGCGACAGCAGCTTGCGAGAATGCATGCATGCAGTCGAGCCGCGGGCCGATAACATCGGGTGCTATTTTGACGTCCGGCACCCCCAAGTTCGAGATCGGTCCCGTTGATTGGATAAAAAGAAAAATATTAAAAGGGGCCTCCTTATTTCTTCGCTCCCCGACACATAGTACGCGCGCGCGCGTTAGAGACACTGCGACGTGGAATAAACCGAAGCTGTCCCGAGGCAGCTTGCATACTTGTACTTCTTCGGTGCTCGCCTTCGTGTACGTATAAATAAAGGGAGTCGGAATAGGGGGGGGGGGGGGGGTGCTGGTTACACTGGCTTTTGGCGCAAATATAAAACGGGGTCTGTGTAATGACGGCGGCCGCTAGAGGGCGCTATCGCATCTCCTCATCTGTGATGGCCGATCGCGGAGGCAACGATGTGTCTTATATCGAGCACTGACATCCGTGACTACCATATATATATATATATATATATATATATATATATATATATATATATATATATATATATATATATATATATATATCCTGTCGTAGCCGGAGGAGGAGGGTCTAACCTCTGCACCCCCCCCCCCCCCCGACGAAATGTTTCAATTTTGCATTGGAAGGGTGGCGATGTGGGCATGTTGGTATGTAATTTTCACGTTGTAATATTCACTGCTGCTCTATGACAAAGTGAAAATTTTACATGTGCACATATATAAATATACACGCATACATACAAACGCAAGCACGACCATAGCTAAAGGGGGACCGGACCTACCCTACGGCCAAAAAAAAAAAAAAAAAAAAAAAGAAGAAATGATCTCTCTACGCTCTTAGATGTACAGTCGGAGTCAAACGTTTATGAGACCGAGAAAAAAAAATTAAATTTCTCAGTGATTTGTATCTATTCGGTCGCTAAAGCTTTTTAGAAGAAGCCACAAATTTAAATTCGTGGCTGCCTGCCGCAGCAGCAGGAATAGAAGCTTTTTTATGTGTCTCGTGGTCCTTAAACGTTTGACGCTGATTGTGACCGTCGTTCCCCGTATTCCCACGTACTAACCATCATTCGCTCAACGATCTCAGTGCCGGAATTACTTTCAGTAATATGACTACCCAATTACACGGCTCAAAATAACTGCACAAACTACATCACGTGATATTCGTAATGACGCGCAACAACAACACTGTAACGACCGCAACAGCAACAACGAACAGAAGAATTCTCCCGCCTTCTTTCCGTGGGAAAAGGGTCTCTGCACGGTGCAGTGTACTTGGGTGTATTTCGGGTGGCAAACAGACTCGTTTTTGACTAAAATGGGAACTATATACTATACCTAGACGACAATTATAATAATGCCCGTGGCAGTCTCGTCAATTTGCTGCATACGCGGCAGCGTGTACGTGCGAATCGTTTCAGCGGGGAGATAAGTGGTCGGTCGCGGCGACGGCCGCACAGCATATCGGGGCAACCCCATCTGAGATCTGATAAGCGCGGTAATAAGTCGATTACCATCTCAAGGACCCCAACTCTGCCTAGCCGGGAAAGAAACACGGTTTGGGAAACGCGGTCAGACGACATGAATGACCCGAGATGGTTTTATGGGGGCAAGTTCGTGAAAGAAAGAAAGAAAGAAAGAAAGAAAGAAAGAAAGAAAGAAAGAAAGAAAGAAAGAAAGAAAGAAAGAAAGAAAGAAAGAAAGAAAGAAAGAAAGAAAGAAAGAAAGAAAGAAAGAAAGAAAGAAAGAAAGAAATGGCGTCTGCCAAGACAGCAGTCTTTCTCGGGCTTCGTGCAGAGAGTATATGCGCTGCATTCTCTATACACGATGAATGAATGGCATACCATTCATTCTTCGTGAATCATTTATTGTATGTTAAGCGGAAGCACAGTGCTTAAAATGAACAGTAAACAACAATATCTGGGAATGGCGTAGCCAGGGGTGGGAACGGGGGGAGGGAGGGGGTGTTCAAGCCCGATTTCGCACTTTTGCATGTGTGTGTACACGCGTACACGTACAAACATACCTACGAACAACCTACGAACACACGTAAAGTGTGGTTGAACTCCCCCCCCCCCCCCTCCCGAAAAACATTTCTGGCCACGCCCCTCATTCTTGGGGTTTTACGTGCCCAAACCACGATATGATTCTGAAGCACGCCGTAGTGGTGGACTGAGGATTAATATGGACCGATCCGGTCAATCTTGACAGTCACAAACGAATTCTCAATGTACGTCTTGAACAACGTAAGTGCAGCGCGAACCAAAAAGGAGACGAGAAAGGGAACACAGAGACGAGACAACATGGACTGGCGCTGAACTCGCTTGATGTCGTCGTTCTCTACGTTGTAAACAGCACTCACAATCGACTCTGGCACGTCGGCGGTACCCCCGGGGCTTTCCAATTAAGATCATTCACGTACACGTATAAACGCAGGAAGCGCGGTGCCCGGAGCGGTGGCGGCTGCGAGAACCGAAACCGGCCGGATAGCCCGGGAAACGTTCAAGTAGTTCGTTACCGTGGGAGAGAAGGCGTCGCGCGCGCCGCACGGTGGCGATAGGCAGCAACGACACCGCATTCAACGCGCCACGAGCGTGCGCGCGATGGAACAACCATAGAGTTTCCTACAATACTTACTAGAGGGAACTCTGGCGCTAGTGTCTATGGGAGCTGCAATGCATCGCGCTTCAGCCAGCATGGGAATCATGGGTAGTACACGGATTTGTCTAAACTTCGTTCTTTTGGCTCCGTTTGGCTCCGCGTCGCCTGCATCCGCTTTGTCGCAAAACGAAGTTCAGCAAAAATCAGCAGTTTCACTTCACCACTTTAACTTCTTTAGCTCACCGATTCAAATCTGGTCACGAAGTTCAAAACGATCCATTCTTTTATCCGAAAGAAAACCAAACCATAGCAATAAACAAAGCCACAAGTGCGTTCGAAGCCCACAAGCACGAAGACTAGGCAAATCCGTGTACTACCCATCATTCCCATGGTGGCTGAACGATCGCAGCGCCAGAGTTCCCTCTAGGTCATTTTAGGAAACTCTATGGGAACAACCAGTACTACATATGAACAAGTACTACCTGCGCGCACCCGAAAGTGCGCTTCGTCTGAGCGTCTGTGTTCCTGTTTTCGTCCTGTCTTCTTTGCGCAGTTAAAATTTTTGCTAAATCTATATATGAACAGACTAGCCCCAACAACATGCAACAGTAACAAGAAGGGGAACTGCAGATCAAGGGCTTGTTTTTCTTTGTTTTATGCAACCTAATAAAACTCGAACGTGTACAATACATTATTTGTAGTCCTTAACTGTAGCGTATTAGTTATGATACAAATGTAAAGAAATCAAAGTGGACGAAAAGACAACTTGCCGCCGGTATGGACCGAACCTACTGATAGAGCATCGGACGCGTTATTCCGAACGTTGTATGTTCGGTCCCTACCGGCGGCAAGTCGTGTTTTCGTCCACTTTGATTTATTTGCATTTAAATCATAAATACTACACTACAGGTAAAGACTACAAATATTGTCCCTTACACTTTCATTGGCTTCTTTGTCAGCTTTGGTTTCATTATCCAGTAACAGGGTAACAACATTCTAAGGACAACATTCTAAGGACGTCGTATCCTAACGATGTATATTCCTAGTTATACAGCGGAATGTAGAATGCATGTACTGTACCTCAGTTGTATTCTACAGGGATGCTCCTATAACGGCCGTCATTGTTTTGTTTTGTTTTTTCTCGGCTAGCACGGCCGGTCTGGAGCGCGCATGGGAGCGCGCGTCTCGCATAGAGTGTAGCGCTGCAACAGGACCGGCTGATCGGCACGTATGACACAACTCGACGCTGCGCGGCGTTCCCATCGCTTCCTCCTTCTGGCGCCGGGTGGTCGTATCGAGCATGCTGGCTACGTGAGTCCTCTGCGAGCCCTCAAAACCCCTTTGAACCCACGGCCGTGCGTCTTGCTCTTCTTCTTCGTCTTTTTTCTACATCCAATCCTTCGAGAGTTGTCCTACCTTTCTTCTTCTTCTTTCTCTCTCTGGCCTCCTCAACCTGCCGACTTGGCGAGACGTATACCTAATGCCGAAGAGCGGATGCTGGTCCAGCTTCTGCTGCTGCTGTTGTTGTTACAGTGTATAGTAGACGGGGTTACCGCCGGGCGCTGATGGCGAGGTTTCTTTCCCTGGCCCTATCGGCTCTTCCTACATCATTGCACTTCTTCTTTCTTTTCTTTCCGATTCATTCGCGAAGCCGGGAAGCCGCCGTAAGATTGGGAGACAGACAGTGCGAGGACGCGATGTTGCGCTGATAAGGCACGTGCGCGCCCCCTATGCGATGTAGGTTTGCGGATGCAAACTGGGCGCATCGGGCCGGTCTGATCTGCGGACGTGACGAGACGAGCTGACTCCCAGCAGCAGCGAACAAACAAACAAACAAACAAACAAACAAACAAACAAACAAACAAACAAACAAGAAACTTGCGGCGAATTTGCATAAGAGGCATTGCTGCATTGTGCTAAGTATCTGATGGAACGAGGCGGAGACATATTCGTACAGAGGTATTATTTTATTACATTTTTAGATACCCGGATAGCCATCATTAAGCAGTGCTGCTATCATGTGAGTAAATACGGTAAGTTTCATGCAGTTGGCTTCTGAGAAGCTTACAGAATGCAAAAGTGTCCATGTGCCTGGAAGCACGAATGGTCGAAATTCAGGATTGTCCGACTCGTGGCATGTCGCGTTATCATATCTGTTTTAAATGTAGAAACGTGAAAACCTCATAATTTAACTTTTTTTTAGCTTACTCACGCTTCAAATATTCTATAGTGTCTAATAGTTCGTCTTGACTACAGTTTCGTACGGCAGTTTTTCTGTCCTTCATTGCATCACCAGACGTTGTTTTTCCCTATTTCATCTCGCACAATGTGGTTCCTAATACTGACCTAAAACAGCTAAGAGGTATAGAACATCTTCGAATCAACAAGCGGACAAACAAATTAATACGTCCCTCCGAACGGTAACTAAAGAGCGTCGGCAGAGAGTCGCTGCACTACGCCTCGTAAATAAGAAGGGAACAACAAACAAACAAACAAACAAACAAACAAACAATGTCAGAAACAAAAACGCAGCCCCAGTCTCACAGAAGAGCTACGGCGTCGCAATGAGTTTATCGTTATATGTTTATTCTTTTTTCGCTCCTTTCGAAGCACGTGATTACATATACATCGTCCGAAAATCCCGGGTCGCGTCCCCGACTTGCACGGGGGCAAATGCATTCCGAGACCATAATACACAGCTCCGGCCGCGCCGTGTACGGAACCGCTAATCCGATCGAGGGCGAGGGCGTATTACAGTGTCAAAGGATGAACGGGTGAGAAGGCTGCATCTCTTCTCCTCACCCTCACCCGTTTCACATTGTGATGTATACGCACACTGCCAACCCGTTCACTCGAAGGACAACCTCCTTTCTTTCCGCTTCTTTAATCCACGGTGACGCAGTGCCTTCTGTAGTGTGTGTATATACTTTGTATTATAAGTACCAGTCTCAAGGGGAGCAGCGGGCTTCGGCAGATCCTCTTCGAGAAGCAATGAGCAGCGCGGTCGCGCGGTGTAGTCTCCCAGCTTTATCTCTGGCAGTGCATTCCGTCTGCCCGGGCCCCGGAGATTATACATAAAGATAAGAAGGAGTTCCTCTCAGTGAAAGAGCGACGGTCGCTCCGTCGGTCGTTTTGAAAGTCGCCTGCAGGCGTCGCTTCCTCCTCGGTCGGCTCGTGCTTATATACCGTATATACTCGTGTAATGGCCGCACCCAGAACTTTGTTAAAGAATCCCCCCCTCCCTCCCTCCAAAAATACATATGTAAAAATTACCCGTGTATTAGCCGCACCCTTAATTTTTTGAGAAGGTCAGCAGGGTTATTCCTTGTGCTGTGCTACAATTTAAAAGTTTTTATTATTTTTTTTTTTCGGGGCGAAACGAGGCAACCGTACCGTACCGAGATTTCGGCGCCTCCGCGTAGCAAAATCAAGTCTCCGTCATTCAGCGGCTCCCACCGAGGCGCTAGCCTCCACCAAACAATACCGACTGGACGGCTGAAGACGGCATCCCTTGTATATATATGCCACTGAATTTTCGAAGCATGGGCTGGGGTTCCCTTCAAAGACGGTGGAGACAAACTCGGTGGAAGGGAGGAACGACCTCATCCGAGACAGAGGCGCGTTTAAGGATGCGACGAGTAAAGAGGACGAGGGCGAGGGTTGACAAAGGATGTTTTGCGCTTCTGTCAGTACAAGCGAGTACTGTAGTTCAATAAAGGCAAGCATAAGGTTAAAAACACGTGCGAACAAATAAAGTTGTGTCTTTTTATCCCTGTAACGGCCACACTCGCGATTTTCAACCCAAACCTCGGGAGACAAAAAGCTTGCGGTCATTACACGAGTATGTACGGTATATCGCGACCGAGGCAGCTTCTGCTGACCGCGTAAATTAGCGTGAAACAAGCTCGTTCGTTCGGCTTTTTCTCTCCTCTTCGAGAATGCGTGTAACGGAATATGTGTCGCCTTCCGAGCGGCCGCGCAGCATATTTTTTTTTTTTTTTCAGACGCGGATAAATGGCTCCGGTATGCAAATGAGTCGGTCGGGCGACGCGGCTCGAGCGTCTGATAAAAACGTGGGCGTTCGTCTGAACGCGAATCGGATCAGACGGTATCAGACCCGTGCGTCTGATACCACGAAAGCGTTCCTGGTATGGGATTAATGTTAGTAATAAATAAATAAATAAATAAATAAATAAATAAATAAATAAATAAATAAATAAATAAATAAATAAATAAATTATACCATCATAATCATGCGCCTAAGACCGAAAGCCTCCGCCTCCTTCTTCTCACTTGCTTGTACTGATCCTTTCCCTGAGAGCTTCCTGCCCCTAACGTGGTTTTGCGCTGCCTCCAGGATCGGAGGCATCGCAGCTTTCTGCATCCCACATGGGTTTAAAGCACTGCCTCCGAGATCGGCCCACGTTTGACCAAGCGACTATGTGGTGCGATGACATCGTAATGACGTCACTCGCAAATTTTTGGCGACTTGCGACGTCACGATGATTACACATAATGACGTCATCGCATGGTGATGATCTTTCGCATCACTTCGTGTTGATGCCGCCGATGATCAGTGTTCGCTATTGATGAGGCATCTAAGGCTTTAGCCTTAATAAACAAACGCTGGTTTTCTGAAGCTGATAATGGCGGGAAGGCGTGTTGCATCGGCGCGAATCTGCCAGCCTCGTTGGCGATACAGGTTTTTTAGATGGCTGCAACACTGCACAGAACGGCAGGCGGCTGCGCACTGAGGCTTTATTCTAACGATGACTCCATATACGTAATTCCCCCCCCAAAAAACAGCGCAGTATAGAGAGATGCCGATGTTTTCTTTTTCAACTTCACGTTTCGTGGAGTCGCGGGCACCAGGAAAAAAAAAATGAGGGGGGTAGTCAGTTATCACCGCTATACCTCAACATTATTCACGGTTTACAGTATTCAATTTGATTACATTAGAACACGTGTTTTAGTATTTTCATCTATGCTAAATATACTTTTAGCATAGTTCAGAACAGTAAGCGATAAGAAAGAACGAACAAGTTTTGCTCACATTGATTGGTTAAAAAGACATTTATTTCCAAGTCAATCAATTCACAAATCCAGTGGCTTTTTCAAGTGCCGTCATCTTCTTTACATTCATGTGTTTTGTTATATTCCACGTACAACATACGCTTGTACAAAATACACTCAAACGAAGGCCGGTAATATTATGAAATATAATTTAAGGAGTAAAGTGAACTGGGGAAAACGTTCTGTGCTTGTTTTTACTACAGCAGTCTCTGCAGGGAAGCTGTCCATTGCTAACAATATCTTCTTACGCTGTTATTTTACAGCTATATATAGTGTACCACGCACTCGACTGACAGGGTTCTCTAGATACATAAGCATCCGTTTCGGCGTATAGCTGACTTCAGCAAATTATGTGCACTGCACACACAACCGCAACGCATTACTTTTTGTCGTCCTTCAAGCAACGACACTCTCGTAGTTAATCAAATTAATCACGCAGTTTTAGAAATGGCGAATGCAGAGCGTCTCATTTGACGCAGTCGGGCTACATATGTCGTGGTAACCAGAACTTTCCACGAGGATTCTCTCTCTCTCTTCTTCTTCTTCTTCTTCTTCTTATAATTATATTTATAATTATAATTATTATTTATGTTTTTATTTGCGTTTTCGAAGAATCTTCAGAAGTTTGGCAGCAGCTATTTCTAAATTTACGCGCACTCCGTGCGCTCACACGAAAAAAAAAAAGCCATGATCTATCTTTCTCAATATCTCCCTCAACCTTTTCGCGAGGGTGTTAATAACGTGGCAAACGTAAATGATGGATTGCTTCGCGCAAAGTTAAACGAATTACGCACATTTCGCCGAAACTTCTGGAACACGATGAAAGTTCCGCCCCCCGTTTCCCCCTCTCATCATCACACCAACCAATAGGGTAACTTTTCTTGAGGATGTGTCCACTTTTACCACGCCTGCCAAATAATATTTCTGGACATGGCAGCTACAAACTGTGCATTCCGCACTAATCACTTTCTGCAGCCTTTTCAACGACCTTCTCTAACTTTTCACAAATGAAGAGTGAGAGAGAGAGAAATATTAAATATGCGCGAGAGGGAGCGATTAAGCGGTCGTCTTGGCACAATTTGGCTCGGGTCTTAAGAATGCCAAGAACTTACATGGACGTGTACGTCGACGGCGCAGAAAGCAACGAAGGGATTGCTTGTGTACTTCGATAACCCTTCCCGTCGACAGTCCTTCGCGACTGCTTGACATGGCATGTAAACTCCCTAGATTTTTCACTTTTACAAAAAAGAAGAAAAAAATCTAGGAACATTTATAGTATGCACATTCAAGAGAATTCGTACTCTCTTCTTTTCCCTTTCTATTTTCATGATGTGACGTCATAATGACGGTGCAATGCGAAAGAATCCTTGCCGTATTCGTGCAAGCTGACATGCACTCAAATGCTGGCTATATCCAGGAAACTAGACGAAAAATGTCCGGTTTCCTCTATATATCTAGCACTTTAAGCGGGACCTGATTAAGAGTGTATACATGCTGCTGCAGCTAACTTGCGCCAAATTGTGTATATTTTTGTAATTTCGCTCACTCTAAAGAAAAGCTGCAAAAAAGTTAAACAGGGCAGTTATCTTAGCATAGACGAATTAACCCGAGGTTGCTGAGCAAACGTTACCACTTTTCTATCGAATATTTCTCGTTATAGCTGCTGTTTTAAAGGTTAATTAAGAAATATTTGTTAATTACCCAGCTTATCGGATTGGCAGTTAATCTTAACATGGATAAAATATTCCGATGTTTAAAAACAAGAGCTACAACGTTTGCAATGAAGATTTTTCGCTAGAGTTACTCATTGAAAAGTTAATTAGACAATATTTGTTAATTATCCAGATTCGTGGTTTGGAAAGAAATATCCTGACTGGCTACATACATATGGCTCGGAACAATACTGAACCAATTTGACACACGTAGCGCATATGCTTGCCTTTTTAATACTAGGCGCAAGTTCACTGAAACACCCTGTATATTTTAGACAGTAGGTCAGACAATACAATGCAATAAATTCGCCCCTTCAATGCCCTCCCAGCTGTTATCACACGCAGGTATTCTTGACGTCATGTTATTCCTGATGCGACAATGATGTGGTGTCCCATTCTTCTTCAAAACAGTACATTCCAAAATGACACAACAAACAGATGAACCAAGGAGTGAAGCAAACTGTGACTGTATACTGATGCAAACGGTTACTCTGCTTCTATTCTATGTTACGTCACAATCAAATAGTCAAATAATCACGATCACTTCCCACAAAATGGCGCGCGCACACTTAAAGGGACACTAAAGGCAAATATTAAGTCGACGTTGATTGTTGAAACAGCGGTACAGAAACCTCGTAGTGCTGCTTTTGTGCCAAGGAAGTGCTTATTTTGAAATAAAATCACGTTTTTAGTGGTCCGCATCGCGTTAGCGCGCTTCAAATCTCCCGCCTGAAAATACGACTTTCATACGTCACTGCTGCCGTGCCCAACGTTGCCCGCTTTTACTGCGCGGCCGCCGACACTAGTAGCAGCCGAGCGGAAGTAACGGGACCCACAGTATAGCAACAACGGCGCTGCGGCAAAGACTTGCTCGGATGGGCACATTCAAAGCCTTCACCAAGTTGCGGTTGGTCTCGTAATCCTCAGTTCGAAAGTGCAGCGAGCACACACGCAGAGGTTTTGACTGTTTAGCACACTGGCGCAATGGCATGACACTAAGCCACTTCGAGCGTAAGGGTTCATTCCGCGGCACCCAGGGAAAGCACACACCGGTTTCTTTGCTGCAGCACTGGCGTTGTGCACCATTCGGGCATCCGGCAATATCACAAGCATGCGGCATTTTGTTGAACTTTCTGTCAGAGCAACTTTCACGAGCGCGCAAAACACGCACGGCAGTACGCGATCCCGAAACTACCACTGAGACGGGCGAGGCGCAGTTCGGCGAAAACGGAACCTTCAAACCACGCGCGCCGTTCCCCATGGCAACGCCACGGATGTTTTGTTTTCCATGAATAAAGCGGAAACGAACAAACAGCATTTTATTACGTCTTTTGATGCTCGGAATGTTCTTTTTTTACTGCTGCTAGTTTGATTACTAGTGATTTATTGTAGGCCGACTTCCATACGTCATCGGGATCACTTCGAAAATGTCCCACTCGTGGCGCTCATCATGTGATACATTTAGCTTAATTTCTCGGTAAGTAGGGCACTGCTGTTGATAATATTGCCATTTTAGAAGTTGTCATACATTGGGCTTTCCCTCTGACATAAATTGTTATTTGCCTTTAGTGTCCCTTTAAGACAGCCGCGGCTGCTCACAGCTGAATTCGAACGTGCACCTCTTCATACAGATTTCCATTCCTCTGCATCGATGATGGGAAGACAGCACAGTTCTGTTCACAAAATATCATGGGAAACCGCGCAAGCATGTCGACTCATACACAGATACAATCTCGCTAATCGGTTCTGCGGAATCCCGCAAGGTGGCAGAAGGGTTACGAGAAGGAAATTGACAACCACCCATTTGTAGCACGAAGCCACGAGTAAACCAAAACGATTTTTCCGAAAGAAAGCTTCTTAGTTGCCAAAACATTCGTCCTGGTCCGGGGTTCGAACCCGGGACCAACGTCTTTACGGAGCGGTCGCCCCTGGAAGGCGTTGGTCCCAGGTTCGATCCCAGGACCAGGGCAAAATTTTCGGCAACTAAGAAGCTTTCTTTCTGAAAAAATCCGTACGGATTTCCTTGCGGCTGCCTGCTTTACAAACGGGTGGTCGTCACTTTCCCTTATACACATAATCTGCGCGGCGGCACACGTGAGCAAGTGAGTGAGTGAGTGAGCAGAGTGACGTCCTCACCAGTGATTCTTGCGAAGGGTGAGGCTCCACCCTGGATGGAGGACAGGCTGGACTCGACGCCGACCCAGGGCGTCACCTCGGTGCCCATGTAGGCGTACGAACCCAGACCGTTGGCCGCCCGGCTCAGGTACGCTGAAGGGCCTTCACGGCACGACGCCGCAGCCACGCTCGTCACGCCCGATGCGCCCTGCACGTGCGACGCCACACCAACATTCGAGCACGCGTTCATTCAGATGGGAGGGAATGAAACCGTGCCGCAAGAACATCTCTTGCGTCTCTATACAAAGAAGTTTTAGTAACACGTGACGATAGCGAGAGGGAAAGAGAAGGAGGAGTAATGATAATTGTTGGGGGTTTCACGCGCCGAAACCCCGATATGATTGTGAGAGACGCCGTATAGTGGAGGGCTCCGGAAATTTCGACCACCTGGGGTTCTTAATATGCACCTAAATTTAAGTACACGGGCCCCTACCGTTTCGCCTCCATCGAAATGAGGCCCGCACGGCCGGGATTTCATTCCGCGACCTTCGGGTCAACGGTCGAGCGCCATAACCAATATAGACCACCTCGGCGGAGGAGAGAGAGGAAAGGTAAGCAGGTTAAAGACTTCAGAATATCCGGTGTGCAACCGTATTCTTAGTAAAACATGTTGTTTGGCTAGTTGGTTCACGGTGACCAAAGGGTAAGGACGCAACCCAAGGTGAAGAAAAAACAGGAGGACACGAAAGAGCGTGTACACTGGTGAAAGGGAGGGGGCAGGCTGAAAGTTAGAAGAGTAATGAGAGATAGAGCGAGAAAGCACACATACACACGCAGGTGACGTGACAGACAGTCAGTCAGTCAGTCCGTGTACGGCATCATCACAACTCTACAGCCGCTCGTGCAGGTCTGTTGTCTCTAGAAATTTTAGCAATGGCTTCGTTGCCTTCATCCTCGATTGCTTTTCAGGATATCACAGAATGGTTGCTGTAGTGGTATCGGTCTGTGGTCAAGGTGAGCTGTAGGGATTGGTTGGTTGATTGATTGATTGATTGATTGATTGATTGATTGATTGATTGATTGATTGATTGATTGATTGATTGAGATAGGAACGAATGAAACCGTGCCGCAAGAACATTATTGCGTGCTGCATCTCTACAAAAAAAAAAGCCTTAGTAACAACAAGTAAAGAGAGAAAGGGAGGAAGGGAAAGGGAGGGGGGGTCCGACACCATTTATGTATGTATATTGTCTATATTTCCTCGAAATTATGGTGCTGTGGCTCTGCCCCACAATGCCACACAAGTAGCTGAAACTCTGTTCTAAGCAACTGAAGTACTTCGACTTCCTGTCTTCACGACGCGATAGGATTTATACGTTTTTTATGCTATTTGCCTTGTACCTCTTGTAGTAATGTTTGCTTTGTAGACTGTATGATTTGCCAGTCCTTTAGGTTGAAATTTGCGCTCTGCAGTATGTCGTCGAAAAACAAATGTATTTTTTTCTTTTTATTTCTTTTTCTCGAAACGTATACAGGTGCGTGCATGGAGGGCTAGGAGAATGGCTGCACCCCGTGGCTTGCCGGGAATCAGGAGGTCACCCACCTCAGGCGAAGGTACTTCCGGTTTATGCACATCTTACTACTGGTTAGAACCTGCCCTGACTACAGATGGAGGCTACTCGAGACAAGTAACATTCTGTCAGAAATATATATTCGCGAACAACCTCATATACATCGTTAATCAAAGTTAATCAAAGAAAAGTGCACGGCACCACATACAAAAAGGTGCAGCCGGTGCTGACACTTGGTGCAGCGCCGGCTGCGAGGCTGCACCAAAATGCTGCATTCTCGCGCTGGAAGGTGCAAAGGTACGCGGAACCGCGGCAGCACCTTATACACCCTGCACAATCGAGGACGGTGGTGCAGGGGGCGCCGCTGTAGCTTGTGGAATCGAGGAGCGAGGTGCAGCGCACCGTGAAAAGGTGCAGAAGGTGCAGAGAACCTAGGCTGAATCGAATAGACCTATTGTCTTCGAAACCCTAAAGAAACAAAAACATTCTTGGGTTTTACTTGCGAAAACCGCGACATTATATATAGGTTCATCGCAGTGGGGTGCTCCGTACTGATTTCGCCCACCTGGCGTTTTTAACGTGCACATAAAAGTACATTGGTGTTGACTTCATTTTCGCCCCCATCGAAATGCACCGCCGCTGCGGGGAATCGAACCTGCGCCCTCGATCTCTGTTCAAACCGCGAGAGTTAGTAGCGTGAGCATTTGCGTACATCAAATTGAGCCTTTGGAAGCTTTTCACCGCAAGACTGGAAGACTCGCAAGTGGTTCGTTATACGAGCCATGGGAACGTATACATCCAGGCATGTTGGGACCTCCGGAACGGATACTCCGATCGACGGTTCCTTTGAACATCCTCGATCAGATTAATAGCCCCGACCGCTGCTTCGCGTATAATTCAATTCAGCGCGCGTCGTATCTTTGTTGCGGTCGTGGCACTTTTGATCTGTCGCTAAGATCGGAACGTTTTCCGCAGATGTTTCGCTTGTGAACCGCCGAATGTCAGAGGAAGAGAACCTCACGTAGACAGTTCAATGCCACTGTTCGCTACACTGCTGTTGTTGCCGCTATATATATATATTGCTGGTGTTGCATGCGCACGTGTATACAGGGTGTGGCAGCTTGGTCACGTCCTTTTTCCGCTTTCGCTAATCTTATGGATCGTTTGGGGCACGTTTCCCGAAACACCGAAGAAAATGATAAATAAAAGCCTCCCTTATCGCGTTGTTGTGCGGGATGCGTGACGCGTCGTGTGAGGGGCGGGGTTTGGACACGCGCAATTAGCTTCCGGGGCTCCTCTCGTGCGCAAAGCGATAAGCGTAGAGACAATGATTAAGCTTTTCCGCAGCTGCTGCGTAATCACTGCACATAACTCATCCCCTCGGTGTATCGATCGTCGCTCTGTGTATACGCTCAGTGAGGTGTAAAAGAGAGGGGTGAGGAGATACGTAGGGGAAAGGCGGGAACGATTATGAGCCCAGTTAGCTACCCTGCTCCGGGGAAAGGAAGTGGACTCCAAATAGGAGGAGGAGGAGGAGAGGCGTTCGTACGTTGTAGTTCGTACTGTAGTCGGTTACAACCTTATATAGAAAATCCCAAGGGGTCCCTTATGTATTCGGCTAGGACGACCCGAAGGTGAAAGCCGTATACTTCTTTTTATTCTCAGTAGATGTACTTACTGATACTCCCCGGCCCCCTCCGAAAGCTTTCTGCACCTATAACGTGGCATTGCACTGCCTCCAGGATCCGAGGCATTGCAATTGCAAGGCATTGCATCGATGTCATGCGATGATGTCATCACGCGAGGTCACGAATTTTGGTATATGTGGCGTCATGTTGACGTCATATGGTGACGTCATCAAGGGATGATCTTTTTTTTTTGCATCGCTCGTGTTGATACCAACGCCGCCGATGGTCAATTTTCGCGTTTGATGAGGGATCTAAGGCTTTCGCCTTAAAATTGTAAGCTGCGCCCACAAAAGTGCGGCGCGTCTGCCTATGTCTTGCGAAAGATAGTCGTGCTAGTTGGTTCCTAAAAAGTGTTTTCCTAAAAAGGTGGTTCCTAAAAAGGTTCCTAAAAAAGTTGGTTCCTAAAAAGTGTTGCACACCAACACTTTTTCTCGGCTAATGTAAATACTACGCATGTTGAGGGTTGAAGGTTCGTCGTTACTACCTGAAAAATTACGTTTAGCTGAGCAGCGATGTCCAGATCGCCGACGAAGTTTACCAGGATGCTCAAGTTTCCGGCCTAATACCAGCGACGCAAACGTAACAACAGAAGAACAAAGAGTATGCACTGTCAATGAATCGATTGAATGGAGCGACATAACCTTCTTCCAAACCATGCTGCGGACTACGATCCGCTTCCCTTCGACCGCCTATTAATGTTCAGCGCACGAATGATTTCCAAATTCATTCGGATGTCACGTTCGGGAATCGAGCTACCTACCTGGCGCATCGCGGCAGAAAGCCACAGTGCTTTAGACACTATAGAGACGTGGCGTCACGTGTAATGCTTTTGTGAGTATATATAATTGTTGCGGGAAATGCGGCTGCAGCTGCTAAAAGTGGTGTAACATTTTGCTTTATATATATATATATATATATATATATATATATATATATATATATATATATATATATATATATATATATATATATATATATATATATATATATATATATATATATATATATTCCTTCATGGCTGCGGATGACACTTTTTGGCCATATATATAGTACATAGAGGCTGACTTTGACGGCGGCTGTAATGAAAATAACTTTCATATATGTATCGTGGAATGGTGTGTCTGGAATGCAAGCCTACGCAGTATATATATAACGGTATACGTCCAACGTCTATATGTCGAATAAAGATATAGCGAAATGCCGGTTATAACGATGTTATCGAGTCTTGCCGCTAGCGGTTGTGTTGGTCCGCCTGACGACATGACCCTGTCGGAACTGTCAGTGCTAGAATGCCGACTGTTTCTGTCGTCGTACCGGAATTCTAGTAAGGCCTTATTGAACTTTTTTCGTGGCACTGGACTATTGGATAGGCTATGGCACTTCCGCCCCGCACCTTCCTTTTTGTTTGTTCGTTTGTTACCGCGCCTGCTCTACTCTCCGCTTTTCTTTCCCTTTCCCCCTTCCCTTATTGTAGGGTAGAAAATCGAACATTATAATTCTGGCTTACCTCCTTGCCTTTTTCTCATATTTTTTATCTCTCTCTCTCTCTTCAATTTATGTCCAATACCCACCGCGGTGGTCTATAGTTGTTATGGTGCTCAACTGCTGACCCGAAAGTCCCGGCACCGAATCCCGGCCGCGGAGGCTTCATTTCGATAGAGGCCAAGTGCTAGATGCACGCGTGTGCTTCAATTTAGGTGCGCGCTATAAAGAACCCCAGGTGGTCGAAATTTCGGAAGCCCTCCATTACGGCGTCCCTCATCATGGTAAGGTGGTTTTGAGACGTAAAAGCCCAGCAATTATTATTATCTTAGAAGAACTTCTTGTTGGGTGAGTTGGTGCATGACTTATTGTATATATATGTGCGCAAAGCTCGGACGAACACAGCTCGAACGAACAGTCTACATCGTTTTTCCCGTGTTCGCCCGAGCTTTGCGCACATATATACTACAATAAATTATTATTATATTGCAAGCTTTCTGCACCTAACGTGGTTTTGCACAGCCCCCGTGATCGGCCCACCTTTGAACACCCGTCCTATATTATTATTTTTTTATTATTATTATTATTTACAAATACTGCAGGCCCTGTTCGGGCCCAAGCAGGAGTGGGTAACAAATGTCAGTGACAAAATCAGAATAAAAAACACAATGAAAATACAATACAAGATACGAAATTCAGAACATTGTCAACATCAGGGAAAAATATAATTAATACATAGCAATAATGGCATTCATACAGAAATACAAAAAAATATCAGCACTTATGAGGAACACAATGTTAAAAATCAAGTGCTAGGTCATTGACGAGATGGGCGAACGATTGTATTGTGTCCGCATTAACGATCTCCTGAAGTAACTTATTCCATAATGAAAAAGCATGAGGGAATAATGAGTACTGATGGACGTTCAGATGACTGAATGGTTGTCTAACTGTCTTATTATGATGGATACGATCTAAGCGCACGGGCGGGTTAGTTATGTAACGATTGGGTGGGATTTTAAATTGACCATGGTACAATTGATAGGTGAATTTCAGTCGAGAGACTATTCTACGATGAGCGAGTGTCTTCAGATTTGCCTTCTCGCGAAGGGCAGAAACGCTTGCAAAACGAGAATAGCTAGAATAAATGAATCTCAGAGCCAGGTTTTGGACCCTCTCTATTTTTTTAATTAAGTATTTTTGATACGGGGCCCAGATCAGGTCTGCATATTCTAACCTAGGCCTGATAAGTGCTCTGTAAGCTGTTAGTTTTACGGAAGGTGAAGTGTGACGCAGTTTACGTTTTAAAAACGCTAACTTTTTTAGCGCATTGCTACAGATGTTGTCTATATGAGTTTCCCAATTTAAATTGCTTGTAAGCGTGACACCCAGATATTTTACTTGTGTAACCTTTTTAACATAAGCGTTATTAATGGTATATTGGAATGCTAATGGGTTTTGTTTGTTCGTAACTGTGATGGAAGCCGTTTTTGATGCGTTGAGCTTCAAGCCCCACTTATCACACCAGGCGCAGATGGATTGCAATGCATCGTTAAGTCTGGCTTGATCAGAATACTGATCAATGTCGGCATAAATAACACAATCGTCCGCAAAAAGTCGGATTTTCACAGGTGATTGAACTGAGAAATAAATATCATTTATGTACACTAAAAACAATAATGGTGCAAGCACGGATCCTTGCGGCACTCCTGAGTATACGTCTAATGAGTCAGAAACGCCGTCATTGACCATCACATATTGTTTCCGTGATGGCAAATAGCATGCAACCCAACGGACAATGTTCTGATCAACACCAATAGCTGACAGTTTCGTAATTAAATCATCATGTGGTACTACATCAAACGCTTTGGAAAAATCTAAAAACACTGCGTCAATCTGGCCCTTAGAGTTTAATGAATTTGCAAAATCATGAGTGATCTCGGCTAATTGAGTTGAAGTTGATAGGCCAGACCTGAATCCGTGTTGGTTGTCGTGAAGCAGTTTATTGTCTTCCAGGTGTATCATAATCGCCTTAAATATTATGTGTTCTAGTAGCTTACAAGCTGTGGATGTAAGAGAAACTGGCCTGTAGTTGTTTATATCTGATGGTGAGCCAGATTTATGAATTGGGACTATTCTTGCAGAGCGCCAGTCATCGGGTATCACACAAGTTTCTAAGGAAGTTACAAATATCTTATACAAATATTCTGAAACCCAGGATGCATATCTACTAAGAAAAACATTCGATATGTCATCAGGACCCGGGGATTTCCTTGTGTCTAATTTACACAAGAGGCTAAAAATACCATCTTTACTTAAATATACTTTAGGCATATGTTTGACGAGCGTATAAGATGGCAAGTGCGCATGTGAGGCCGTCAGCGTAAATACGGACTGAAAAAAGGCGTTGAAACTTTGAGCAATGACTGTAGCATTATCCGTAGTTCCGTCAGCTGTTTTTATCTCTGTGATGCTCTTTTTATCATTAGATAAGTAACGCCAGAATTTTTTGGGTTGGTCTGTCATGAAGGAAGACAGAGTAGACGTAAAAAACTGGTCTCTTGCTGCATGCATTTTTTCGTGGAAAATGTGTACTAGGCTTTGTAGCTGTTTCTTGTCACTACGTTTATGACAGCGTTTGATCTTGCGCTTCATATGAATCAAATCACGGTTCATCCATGGGTATTCTCTGTTAATACGCTTCTTTTTTAATGGCACATAGCTACGTTCACAGTGTAATATTATAGCTTTAAAACGTGACCACAACTCATTGACGTCATTCAATTCGCTGAAAGAAGGAAATGAGGATTCCATGTAATTGAGCACTGCATCATCAAGCGCATGCTTGTAGTCTCTGACAAATGAGTCGGAAGGTCTAATAGTGGATCGAAAGCCTGAAATTGGACATTCTAAAACAAGTAATTTGTGATCAGAGATGCCTTCTTTGATAGCGACCGAACACTCTTCGAGCGAACTGCTTACAAACGCTAGGTCTAGTACAGAAGAACTATTAGTCATGGTAGCATCAGAAACTAATTGGTTTAAAGAGTACATAGTAGCACGCGATATACACCAGAGCACGCCTGTCTCGCACCCAGGCTGCTGGCGAGCCGAGCGGATACTCTCGCACCCAGACGCCGGGCTGACCGGGGCTGCCAAGGCGTGCGCGGGCTGCACCATGTAAACAGGGCAAGCTGCAGTTCTGAGGCTTTAAAGTGCGAAAAAGTGCCCGTTCACGCCGCTTCAGCGTATAAGAGCTCGTCTGGGCACTACTGCGTCGTCTCTGGATGTCAAAACAAGCAGCGCAACAAGAGGACATTAGCGTTGTCTGCGACGATTACGACGCGCCACGGAAATAGTGCCGGTGTGGTGTTTTCAGCTTCGCCGCGAGTGGATAGCTGTGATTCAAGCAGAAAAACTAGGAGCCGAGTGAAAATGCGCGAGTAAGTACACTAACTGCGTGTATTCTGCAGTGTGATGCCCACCTATTTCATTTTGCGGACGTAATTTGCGTGACACGCAGCTGGGTTGAAGGCAGGCGCGAGCTTTGTGTGGGGGTGCACTTCATACCTTTGAGCGTTTCCTTTGACGAAAATCTAGTGCAAGGTAGTGCTTTCAAGCACAAGCAATCAGCATGCTTTGCCACTTTCAACGTACTATTAAGCTTTAGTGCTTTTGATGGCATCCACGCCTTCGAGATTTCGTCTTCAAAAGGTAATAAATGGCACGGTGTTCCTCAACAGCTGGCCACAATTTCGTGTTTTCATTTCAGTGTTTGATGTCCCCAAATTTATTTGGACACGAGGCATACAGCTGCACATAATACATATATTGGCACGTAAGTAAACAGTACTCGCGCCAGTGTCCTTTACGTCGCAGGCGTAGCTAACCGGCTTAACTAAGAGTAGCACAGTTTCGCTTGTAAAGCATCATCGTTAGAAGAATAAAATCGCGCAAGTAGCTTCCAAAAGGGATCGCTGAACGATACTTCAAATTATACTCTCTGATAGTACGCTTTTATGAGCAAGACGCATTATTGTAAGAGCGCTCGTGAAACAAAAATTACGTTCCGCGAAACTACCCGTAAAGCGTACTCTAATTATTACGCGATGCATGCTGAAATGATGAGCTTTCACGAAACTTTGCGCACAACTTGTAATATGGGGCAACAAAACATCGTTTCACTCTTTCTCGAGCTGCACTGCAATTACGATTCACGCGTACTACTGCGAGAACGTTGTTTTTTTTTTTTTTTTACCAATGTAACAGCGTACGTATCTGACGAGGTTGCTTCCGCAGCCCACTGAGCACGTACTGTATACATTGTGGACTTGCATGAGAAAGATGTTCTTGATGTTCCAATAAAATCAGCGAAAATGTCCAGGCTAGAAAAGACGCGAAACACGCTATCCGACGGGCTGAGTTTCGAGAGTTTCAGGTTTGCTCTGTGTAGCGTCTGCTGGGGTGGCAGCCCGCGCATGTTGTTTCGTCGCGTGTGCGATAGATGGCGCGACGCGCGATGCAAATATGGCGATGCGCATCGAATTCGCTGTGTTCTGGTCTATACAGACGCCGGCAAAAATCTGTTTTTCTAATGGAGCATATCCCTCTCTCCCTCCACCTTTGACCAAGCGACGATCTCATGTGATGACGATCTCATGTGACGTTTGATGACGACGCAAGTTTTGGCGATCTGTGACGTCGTGATGACGTCACAATATGACGTCATCATGTTATAATGATCTTTGCGTTACTCGTGTTGACGCCGACGGTCACTTCTCGCGTTTGGTGAGGGATTTAAGGCTTTCGACTTAATAAAAGAAACAAGCGCGTATGGCAACATTACGTCCAAGATGTGCTTCGCACCTGGAAGGCGAACCTCGCGTGGTGCGCCGCCAGGTGTCCGTGCGCCGGCGAAGGACTCGAGTACTGGGCCGCGGCCGCGGCCGCCGCTGCAGCAGCCGCCGCCGCCGTGTCGGGCGACCCGCGCACCGCTTGTCCCCAGACGCCGCCCAGGTGGCCGCTGTGTCCCTGCTGCACCGCGGACGAATGCTGGTGAGGCGGCGGCTGAGGCGACGCCGGGTTGTGGTGGTGGTGATGGTGGTGGTGGTGGTGGCCCCTGGCCGGAGACGACGTCGGAGGAGGGGGCGCCACTGCCGGGGACACGGGCGCCGCGGGCATGGAGGCCGCGGCCATGGAGCTCACCGCCACCGACGGGGCAGCTGGGGAAGACGCCGACGACGTCGCCACGCTGCCCATGGACGACATCTGCAGCGGTGTGCAAGTGCGAACAGAGGCAAGAACGCGTTGCGCTGTTGTATACTTCATTTTGTACGTGTATGTATGAAACGTGCCTGCGAGTGCAACGTATCAGAGAGTGCTGTGGTGCCCCCAAGCAGTTGGGTTCGCCCAGGAAGAAGAAATCGGCATGGTTGGGCATGAAGCGAGAAAGCAAGACACCGCTGGTTATTAAAGGGCCCCTAAACAACCTCTGAAAATACAAAGAACGCGCACGTTATTCTCTCCTGGCGCTTCCCGATATTGACGCCAGCAGTCGTACACGTGACGTCATGAGAGGAACTAAGCTCTCGACGATTGGTCGATATACGAGGAATATCAGTTGTGAACTGTCTCCCATATATACACTGCCTTCACATGCTATCGCACTCCCGTTCTGCCTTTTCTCGCATGCCTATCGTGCGCGATGAACTAATTTCACTTTGTTTTGTACCCGCCAAGGTGGACTAGTGGTTATGGTGCTCGACTGCTGGCCCGAAGGTCGCGGGATCGAATCCCGGCCGTGGCGGCTGCATTTCGGAGGCGAAATGCTTGAGGCCCGTGCACTTACAGATTTTGGTGCACGTTAAAAAAATACCAAACTATCAAAATTTCCGAAGCCCTTTACTATATATATGGCGTCCCTCATAATATCGTGGTTTGTGGGATGTAAAACCCCAACCATTCTTATCACTTCGTTTTGTGTGTTTTCGACCGCGCAAGCGGAGATAACAGCGTGCAGCCGAAAAGCGCGAAATTGTGATAGGCTCAACGCTTAGTACTGGCATAGTCCACGTGTTTTATGAATAAATAAGTGGCGAGGTGGAGATAGCGCCTTTACAAACGGTAGTGAGCCTGAGAAAGGAACCACTCTGTCGTCTTTGAACTCGGGAGTGGTTTAGGGGCCGTTGAAGAGTAGCACTATAGATTCCAAGAGAAGACTATATAGCGCGAAGTGCATGGGCAGATGAGATTCAGAAGTTTGCGGCGATTTCGGGGACGCTGCAAGCCTATATATAGCCTGATTAAATGTAGAGACATGGGAGGGGCCTTTGCCTTCCAGTGGGCGTAGTCAGGCTCGTGATGATGGTGATAATGAACGTGTAATAACATACAAGTAAAAATGTTACGCAGTATAGTTATAGCAACGTGTACAATAACGCGTATAGAAATGCGCTATAGTAACGCTATTGCAACTGATATAGCATTGCTACTCGTATAGTGCAGAAACCATAACGCAACAAACGAACACCGGACAAGATATCAAGTACCCAATGTGCCCTCCCCTTGCTACATGGGCTGCCTGCGACTTGCATGGTCAATCGCGAACGTAAACATTTCACGGTGATTCAGGAACACAAAATCGGCGTTTGTTGTGCTCAGTTGAGTGAGTGACGTCCTTTATTTGTGCAGTGATCACGCAGTCGGCATTCATATTGGACCTATACACCCTTAACCAAGTCCTGGTTAAATGATGGATATATCCAGGAAACCAGACCAAAAAATGTCCGGTTTATATCTAGCACTTTAAGCGGGAACGAATTAAGAGGGTATCCTAAATAACAATAACTGAAATAGTATATTGGAGAAAGAGTGGGCTGACCCTCCCCCCCCCCCTCAAACCTCCCCATTCAGGGGCACCAGGGTTTCTTAAGCCCATCTGCAGAGCAGAATGTGGTGTGGTGTATAAGCTTACTCAAATGAAACCAACAGTCAGTGAAGCCAATTAAGGAATTATAGGATGCATTATTTGTACTATTTAACTGTACAGTAGTAATTATGATATAAATGCAAGGGATTTAAAATGGACCAAGAGACAACTCGCCGAAGGTATAGGGACCGAACCTACAACCTTCGGTTAATGCGTACGATGCTCTGCCATGCAATTGAGCTACTGCGGAGCTCTTCCTCCCGTTCACTTTATTGGCTATACCCAATAAAGTCTTTTCGTACATTTTAATTTCTTTACAGTTATAGCCCAATTACTACACAATGTATACAGCTAAAGACTATAAGTAACGTTTCCTCTATTTCCTTGGCTTCATTGGGTCGTATATATACGTATATATAAAAAAGGGCCCTTGATCAATTCCCCCTTTTCGTGGCCTATTCATCCAGCTCAGCTTTCTGTGAAGTACAAAGTGTCCTTCTTACCTGATGGTGATGCATGTACTGATGCGGCACGGGTACAAGCGGCCTGGTGCCCGGCACATACACCGGTGGTCCCGGGTGCAAAAAGGCCGCCGACGCGGCGCTCGAGCCGTCCTGGTACGAAGGCAGGTGCATGGCTAGGTTCTGGAACATGGCTGCCCCTATACACACCGAAGACGCTAACGCATCTGCAGCGGCCGGCCGGCGCAGCCTAGAGCGACCTGCGCTCGGCAACGGCTCTCAGAAGAAGGGTCTTTTTACTACCGGCTGTTTTTAAGCCTAAGGCTCGAACACGAGGAGTGGGCAGTCTGAGCAACCCAGGTCGTCATTGCTGGAACATGATCGACGGCTGCTGAAAGACCTTGAACTCCATCCTGCACAAAAAAAGATATAAACGACATGAACACATTTGGCTATATTTTTTTTTATGCGAAAAAGATTCATCGGACTCTTTTTTTTTTTTGTGAGTCCCGACTTGCGACGGGATATGACTCTCTTTAAGGAGACATGTGAACTCTCTTTGGAGGTCATTATACCCTCGTCGGAGAGTTATTAAAAAGAGTTATTAACGTTGACTCTATAAAGAGAGTCGTATACGTGGCAAGTGAGGACTCGCCGAAAGGAGTAACACATACTCTTTTTTTTTTGTCTTAGAGTGTATATATAGAGTGAGGTATCGGAAGCATCTTTTGGGTTTAAAGAAGAAGCAACGAAAAAAAAAACGCCATTTTGAGGGCTGTAACTGAAAAAGCAAACACACTAGCAATGGAGCACGTAAAAGAGAGTATACATATAGCGAGGTATACTGGGACAAATACCCAACACCTAACACCTCCATCAAATGGGAAAAGCTACTTAACAAGTTACACAGTGAACAAAGAGGTGACGTATGAACCAAGATGGTGTCGTGATTCCACGCAACCTCTCTCAACTGTTTCGTTATCGTCATTTCAGTGACAAAATGAAACTATTATGAACACGTACGACATATAAACTATAGAAAATTAATTACCTTTGAAAGAATGCTCTATCACGGAGCCCATATACTGCGGATTTCAAGTGAGGGGTGAGATGGCCGTGGAAGCAACAATAGACAAAGCACTGGGTAATTGCTCGCTATTGCACCGTCTAGTGTTTTATTGATGGGTGTTGGCTACCGTTGGTGTTGGCTTAGTGTTGCCGCCGACATGCGCAGTTCTTGCTTTGCGCAGACGAGAGTTAATTCTCCTCGCGGAAATACGCAGCCATTTCTTCGGTGCACATACGTGCGTGCAATCTGACGACATGTAGAACTAGTAACAGTAACTGATCTATACACTCCGTTACAAATGTGCTTACATTCATATATCAGTTTTTCAAGGATACCCTCTTCCTAAATTAGTCACATATATATCTTAGTGTAATGTAGCATCTAACAGACCAGTTTTGTTCGCTCTATAGATGTGCCGTATTTTATCTCTCGCTTTTTGTTGCAAGTTGGAGCCACCGCTTATTGCTTTATTTTCTATTGACTGTCCTAATTTTTTTTAAATTTCGGCAATATTTTGTTGAAACCGTGACAAAATGTTTCTCACGCGATGCGTGACCAACAAGGATTCCTTCGGAATATTAGAAGCAATAAATGGCGATGAGAAAAATATCTCAAAAGTTGAGAAAATCCTGGCATTAACAACCCCGGCAACTTATTCGAGTGTCGATGACGACTTGAAACGACGATTGCATTTCAGAAAAAAAAAAAACAAGAAAAGGTAACAGCATAGCGACACCAGTATGACCTTTCCTACCCCTCATCCATTCAGCCTTACCGTGAGAACCATGGCGTAGAAACTCTAGTCACGTGACTACGACAGAAAAGTTCCGAAGGGTTAGAGAGATGTATAAGACGATTTCACGTAAGACTTATAGGCACCGCCACCTTGGTCTGTTAAACGAATGTTGTCTTATTTTTGTGTTTCGCGACGCGAATAAGGTAGCCCAATATGGCGGCACCGAAACGCATCCATAAAACAGTCTATAGGAGCGCTGTAAGATTAGGAAACCATACGGCGACGCTGGCACGACTTTTCTTATCTCTCACACTTTCAGTCTTAACCATCTTAATTGCAAAACGGCACCGCAAGAACCCGCCAGGGTACTTAAGGCTGGTTCACACCGGCGACTTGCAATGGTCGCGCGACTAAGTTAGTCGCAAAGCGACTGGTCGCAAACGGTCGCAAATGGCCGTTTTGGTCGCAAAGCGACTGCTTTGGTTCAGTCGCTCGCTGCTCGATTTTTCAGTCGCGCGACTGCAGTCGCAAACCTCTGAACCAATCAGATGCGCAGGAACAGGACGTCAGCCTATTTTACGGGGCAACGGCAATGCAAGCTGCATACGAGCAGACGTGAATTCTATATGGCGACGGTTATAAGTCGCACGCAGGTGTGAACATCGGTCGCTTTGAGTCGCTTTTTGACTTCCAGTCGCAAACGGTCGCGCGACCATTGCTAGTCGCCGGTGTGAATGAGCCTTTAAAGAGGAAGAGACTCCAGTCACGTGACTAACAGAATTAGTTTCCGCGCACGAGAGGGAGCGTGGTCGCCGCTTGCTGCGCCCCCCCGCGTGCGGCACTGCCATCGCTCATCGTTGACGGCAGGGGGCAAGGAGGCGGCGTGTGTGCGGTTTCAGGCGGAGGCGACTGTTAGGACAACAATTGACTCGGCTGAGAAAGGGCGAACGCGCGAGGCTGCGGCAGTGGTGCCCTCTACGCGGTCTAGCCGCGACGCGTCGGCGCGGGTCCAATCCGGGAGCCGGGCTTTGCTGCTGGGGGGCGAGCCCGGGGGAGGAGCCTAGCGCTCATAAGTCGCGCCGCTTGCTGTGCTCGCATAACGATAACCCCCGGCTGCTCGGGCTCCCCCGTCGCGTGTAGCACACCGCGTGAAAAGCCGCGCGGACTCCGCAGCTGTCCCAAAGGAACCCGCAGCGTTCGCGCGGACGTATATAGGTGTGCGAGTCGGTATACGAGACTGGGGTTTAAATGAGTCGTATTAGCGGCAAACGCAGAAGGGGACAGTTTGGCGAAGGCTGCATACAATATCGAGCCCTGTGCCGTCAAGCAGAGCTTGGCTAGATTGTTTGAGCGAAATGACACGAAAACAAACGCGAAGAGGTACATGCTGGTTGGCTATCCGCGGTGCTCTCTTTGTGACCTTTCCTTGACGCAAGAGTCTACTAATGCATACAGTTTTGTACAACGGACGACCTGGACCTATACCTGAACCAAGGGCGTTATCCCTCTCTCGCTGTCTCTCTCCTAGTGCGTGTCTGTGATTTCACTCAATATTTCGACTTTTGTTGGTTTTACATAAGTTGTCTTCCTAGCAGTTTTTGGTCTCTTGAGCGTCTACGGCATTAGGCTGGGACTATAATTGTAGTCAACGGCATTTAAAAAAAAATGGAGGTTAGTTTTAACGAGTCAGCCACGAATTTGCAGCCGTATATGTACAGAACTCGACGCTCGCCGGTCTCGACCGGTTAGCCTCTGAGCGATCTCGACGACAGGGTTTCGGCTGATAATCAATCAATCAATCAATCAATCAATCAATTAATCAATCAATTAATCAATCAATCAATCAATCAATCGACTTGACTCGGTTCGTGTAAACGTATACGTGTACTGATAGTTATTGAGAAATGCTGGAAAGAATAGGCAAGACAATAAAAACGACGGGACAGAGCGCTGTTGTTTCCTTCGTCTCTCATTTTTTATTCCTGTAAGCCCACTCATCGGCGCCACGAATGCAGGTTATATAAATAGTATAGAACTGCAAGGAGCGTCATGCGAGTACGGGGTCACGGGTTCGATTCCCGCCATAATGGCGGAAAGCAGGTACACATACATTGGTATACTGAAACTGATGATCTAAAAATTATATATACCTATATATAGCGAATCGTTTTAGAAATGCGACGCGTCCTCACAAAAGAATAGGCTCTATTACTGTTCGCCTGGAAATGCCGCTCTTCCAGCTTTCGCTGTGACTGCTGTGCTACGCTTTCCGCGCAGGCCTGGCGTTCTTTTTTTTTTCTTTTTTTTCGGGGGCGTCGTGTATGGGTGAACGACACGAAACTTGCCGCTCCATCATAAGCATCCAGACTTTCGCAACGGTATCACTCAATCCATCTTTCCCTTTGTTGCTTTCTCTCTGGGCTCGTCACATGAAATATACACTGTGTTTCGAAAGCATGTGCCGCGGTAATCATTGGTCGTTTCCGCTAAATGGACCGAGAGAAAGAGACACATTAACGGAGAGGTGCGCAAATAACAACGCGTCTAAATAACAGCAAGAAAGAGGAAACACATATGGGAGGTTATAATGTACCGGTGCACGTTTCCGGTTTTCTACCCTGCACCGGTGTGGCGAATTAGCGGTTCGGAAGAAATGACAGAGCGACCGAAGCCGGAAAATTGGAAATGTCATCTTAGTGAAAAGAGGGAACACCGTGAGTGTTCGTCCACAAAACTATTTGTATAGTTTTGTGCTTGTCCACTTCTCTCCGTCGGAATCTATTATGCAAGAGGAGTGGCCGATTATAGCACCAACCTTTCCTTGTATATATTAATAAATAATAATAAATAAATAAAAACACCGGATGTGGCCACGTATATATAGTATATGTCTGACCTTCCTGCCCTTGTATGTGCGTGCTTGTTTTGTCTTCGCCGAACTCATATCCACATAGAGAAATATACTTAGCCCTTTTATACATACATGCGTATGAGGGCGCGAATGGGTGAGCATCTTTGCGTGCGTCGTTGTAATACGTATAGTATAGATCATGCATACTTTGACCCTCCGCTTGTGCGTGTTTCCCTTTACAAAATGGCATAGTATGCATACGCAACAAAACACAGCAACGCGCGCCATCAAAGTACGCGTATATTCACTTATAAAGGAGCGGTCGTCTACGCACGTCGCGCGAATTAAGCCCTCTCCTCCTCCTCCTCCTCCTCCTCCTCCTCCTCAGCAAGAAAGTCGAGGCGTTGACGTGAGGAGGCGTGCGCACTGCCGCGTTCGTGAGAAAAAAAGGGGGCACTGCTGCCGAGGCCGGCCGCGAGTTCATGTATACAGTTCCCGCGGGACTCCATTCTAGATCACACCCGGAGATAAAGCGGACGGTTGGCGCGCCATCTCTTAAATCTTGACGTTAAGAACCGGGACGTATATATTTCTTCCTTCCCGCGGTACGTGCACAATGCACATATGAGTGTGTATGCATGGAGCGTGTGTGCGCGAACGCGTGTGTGTGTGTGTGTGTGTGTGTGTGTGTGTGTGTGTGTGTGTGTGTGTGTGTGTGTGTGTGTGTGTGTGTGTGTGTGTGTGTGTGTGTGTGTGTGTGTGTGTGTGTGTGTGTGTTGTGTGAGAGAGAGACGCTGAAGACGTGACATGACGTTCGGGAGTGGACGAGCAAACGCGAGAAGCTTTGCAGAATCGCGAGTAAATACTAACGATAAAGAAAGAAAGAAAGAAAGAAAGAAAGAAAGAAAGAAAGAAAGAAAGAAAGAAAGAAAGAAAGAAAGAAAGAAAGAAAGAAAGAAAGAAAGAAAGAAAGAAAGAAAGAAAGAAAGAAAGAAAGAAAGAAAGAAAGAAAGAAAGAAAGAAAGAAAGAAAGGATACCGGTGGAGCATACTGAAAAGTGTTGTGGAGCTTACTATGAAGAACAGAAAATGATCATAAAAAAAAAAGAGAGAACGAGCGCAAAGCAAAGAGCAAAGTCACCCCTCAAATTTCAAGCCCAGCTAGTTTTACGAGCTTTTGTATTCGCGGAGCGTGAACGCCGAGCTGCCGCTACGAGCGCCAATTAGGAGGCATAAGCCACTCGCTGGCGCAGTCGGCAACAAAATACAAAGATCGCGTGACTTTGTTTAGTGAGCGTTTGTTTCAACTGATCCTCTCGTGTACGCGTCGTATAATAACCTCTGCAAATCACGTGACCTCTCCGTACAGCTCTTTGTGCACTGCGCAGTCGCTGTGCGACCAGTCGCATCCGCGCACTTATAGATACTAAGTATCTCTTTGAGCGCAGCTACACGTATACGCGTTGACCCGAAGGGTGCATGTGCGCATGCGTCAACGTGGGAGGCTAGCGACGCACGGAAGTCGGCAGAAATTACCCGATAACTAATTCCTCGGCAGATGCCAACGCACTCTTGTATAGTTATGCCGATTGTCTTTTTACGAGAGCCAGTATATCATGCAGAAAGCTGAGTTCAAAGGGGTATTACGTGGTATGCATCTCGTTCCCGCAGCCTCAGTTCTTTTTTACTCGAATCCCCGTATTATATCGTACCGCATGCACGCGGATTTTCCGTGCACGTATCCGTATCCCACGCGCTGACCCCTTCTAAAGTGTAATACACATTGGCAGCGATTCCTCTCCGAGATTACGCGGAAGTGATAACGTAAATCACTTAACCCGGACACTGAGGCGGATATGTATAATGTATAAGTACAGTGTGAGCGTGTTCTCGCCACTAACGTTCCTAAATGTTAGCACTAGCCGACCCCGCATATATAGCGAATAATCGTGTATATCGAACAGTTGTAAAGTCCCCTTTGAATGTATATTTTCGATACAAAAAATATTTTACATCACGTTTTACATCATCAGAGAGAGAGAGAACTTTTTTGTGATACCCTTCAGATTCGACACACCCAGGTTTGATTGTATAAATAATTTGACCCAAGCCGCTGTTGTGTGTGTATGCGTGCAAGGGGGAGTGGGGGCTGCAGAAGGGTCACGATCCCGCCTACGGACAGCGAAAAGCACACCCGTGAAGTGCGTTTCAAGCATAGACGTTGAGTTCACACGAAACGACATATTTGTTGCGCAACTGACAACGAGGAAGAAAAATGAGAGGACAGGGCGCAGGCTTTCGACTAGCTTATTTTCTGCACATTACCCAAATATATATATTTCCAGAAATGCGCACAAAGAGTGCCAGGGCGCAGCACATGCATAGGCCTACTACCACACATCCTTATAAACAAACTAGCGAGGTCTTGCCTCAAGTCCACATATTAATTGCATAGCGATATCTAAAAATAGGCATTCGCTTTTGTATACTGCAGATAGGCCTAAGGGACACTGACGCATCCATCCTCCGTCTACTGCCTGTGATATACGCTTCAAGAACTTCACGTGCTTACGTTTCCCTGCTTCCTATACTATCACACGCGCTTCTCCAAACAGTGTGGCACAGCCACACGAAGCACATTGGAATAGCAAGTGCGAACAGCATTGTTAATCGATAAAACATGCTCCCCAAGGCTATCATTGACGCAGCGGCCGCTTTGTCCATGTACGACTTGCCACAGCTCAACGGAACTTCATGAACATCGCCCATGGACACCATGCAACGCAGAACTGGACGGGCGTGGTTCTTTTCGCGCGAAAGCTCGGCTTTTAGCGAAGAAGTGCGGGCACAAAGCTTCGACAGCTTTGTTCGGTGCTCATGGTCAACATTTTCCGGAGCCCTCCCCTACGGCGGGGCTCGTAATCATATCGTGGTTTTAGCACGTAAAACCTATGCTTAAAAACAGGGGACATGCATGGGGACTGCTGTATATGAAGCGGAACATTAGACGGCGATTCGTTAATTGGTCTAATTACGGTGGTTACGAAAGGCACTTTCAAACTTCCTTACAGACAATGATCTCATCTATAAGATAGTTCATCTTTACCAGCCTAACTTAGTTATTTTACTAGAGCTTAAATTGTGGGAGCAGTTGAATTGAGAAGACTATACGTGTCGACCGGCGCGGGATATCCAGCGGTCTTTTTTTGTACGGTGCGGAATTGGTGCAAATTGAAAGGACACTCCACATATATGTGTGATGGCAGCGAGTCATATATATACATGTATTCTCGCTACACAAGAAAGTCTGCAGGCGCATCGTGGCTTTAAGAGAAGGCACAAGGTTGGCATCCGGCACATTATATTATAGGAGCGTAACCGGAGATCGTCAACTGAGGTCTCGCTGGTCGTGCGTGGCGCTCAACTGTAAAACGCACAATGTACAAAACCGTTTCGCTTGTAATTATTTTTGTGACGTCATCGGATCACATCGCCGCTTGATGAAAGGTAGGCCGATCCCGGAGGCACTGCAAAACCACGTTGGGTGCAGAAAGCTTTCGGAAGGCGGGGGGGGGGGGGGGGCGTCAATACGATCGAGTGAGATAAAAAAAAAAGAAGGCTTTCGCCTTGCGGTCGTCTTCGAAAAATGCGTAAGGGACCGTGCGAGTTCGTTTTTTTTTTTTTTTGCGCGTATAACAGCCGAACATTCGGGCGAACGCTATACCCTCTGGTCGGCTTTCAGTATCTCCAGTTTTTCTACAGGTGCACTGTCCGCGCCGTGCAACTTTCAACAACACAGCCACATACAAAATCCAAGCGAGCCGTCTCCGCTGCGCATGCGTCTCGCGTCCTTATATAGCTACGCAGGCCACAGATTCCTGTCCTCCGAGTCCGCGCGATCATCAACGAAACCGTAAAATTGTTCTCGCTTTTGATCTAGCGTCTCCTGGCACGGCTGTATATTTCCGGCGTCAAACAAATGTCATTGATGCGTGATGCTAGAAGCCGATAATAGACCGAGGCTCTTTCGACACGTCGGCAACTGAGGCTCGAGGAAGCAGACATAATACCATGCCCGGAGGCGAGCAGGCGGCGTTGAAAATTTTAAAGAAAGAAAGAAAGAAAGAAAGAAAGAAAGAAAGAAAGAAAGAAAGAAAGAAAGAAAGAAAGAAAGAAAGAAAGAAAGAAAGAAAGAAAGAAAGAAAGAAAGAAAGAAACGCGCACACGCGGCAAACGCCATCATAAACATCACACAGGCTGCAGGGCAACGAGGCTGAAGACGAAATCGACGACATTTTATTGGGACATTTCGGCCCAGTGAATGACGCACGGTTGAGACATTGCTCGACAGCTGCTAAAGATAAAGCGATACCGCGCCAGAGCGAGCGAGCGGCGCAAGTATCCGGTCATATAGTGCATAATCAGCGGCTAATCTTCGCGTTCAGGCCTCCGGCATTCTCCTCGTGTAGGAAACACGCCACTCGTCATCAGGGAGAAACATAAAACAAAAAATAAACTCCATCGTGCGGGGGCACGGCTCGCGGCGTGTAATCAGTTTATCTTTCTCCCCTTCTCTGTCTCTTTGCAGGCGAGAGTTTGCGGGATATATAGAGAAGGTGTTCGGAACCGTCGGGTTGTTTGCTCGAAGCCCGCGGCTCGCCGTATAAGCGATAAACGTATAAACGATATCTCGATACTCGCCTCTGTCTCAATAATTCCGTGCAGCGCGCCGAAGGCTATACGAAGGGCGTCATCAACGGAGAACCAGAAGGGAGAAATGGAAGAAGGGCACATCCCCGCATCGTCCTTCTTTGATTGTCCTTAACTCTAATCCGACTGAACGGAAGCTTCGCTGAAGGATTACTATACTTTATAGTTTAGTACGTACAATGGGCGGGCGAAGCTTTGTGATGTGGAGAACGGGCAGTTGGTTCTCAGACGTATACCCGTGTATGTATGTATGTATGTATATATATATATATATATATATATATATATATATATATATATATATATATATATATATATATATATATATATATATATATATACCGTGGCCGGAACGTTAGCGGCATGCAACATGGCAGATAAAGTCGTTTCATTACCCGAGCGTAATCATATTCTCAAGACAACAGATGCGTGCATCAGTCAATCGCCAATCTCTTTGATAAGTGGCGATTGTACTTGTCATATATGCGCACATGAGCTTAGAAAGCGTCGTTATTGAATGAGTGCATATATTTGTGCGTAATAACCATATGTTACTTGTCGCCTTTTTTTAAAAAGCCCTTACATACATACATACATACATACATACATACATACATACATACATACATACATACATACATACATACATACATACATACGTACGTACGTACGTACGTACATACATACATACATACATACATACATACATACACACACATACATACACACATACATACGTACGTACGTACGTACGTACATACGTACATACATACATACATACATACATACATACATACATACATACATACATACATACATACATACATACATACATACATACATACATACATACATACATACATACATACATACATGAATACTGTTCCTTTACCGTATGCTCGACTGCTAACCCGAAGGCCGCGGGTTTGATCTTGGTCACGGCGGTCGCATTTCGACAGAAACGAAATGCTAGAGGCCCGTGTACTGTGGGATGTCAGTGCACGTTAAAGAAAACCAGATGGTCAATATTTCCGGAGTGCCTAGTAATCATATGGTGATTTTGGCACGTAAAACGCCAGTTATTATTACATATCGTTCCTCGTACGTGTAACGTTACGGGCTTCTTCCGATCGATACCACTTGCCAGCCATGTCGTTACACAGTAAACCACTTTACACCCTTAAGGGGGTTTTGCCGTGTCTATAACACCCTTACACCCTCGGAAAAGGGTGTGTTTACGTATCAAAACACCCATACCATAGAGTGTTGCCACTGGCCTAACACCCTTATCATGGGGTGTTTCCAATGGCCTAAACAACCTTATCACTGAAAAATGTGAAAAATAAAATCTGCTAGTCAGGGACCATGCAATTATAGATGACATCAGCATAGAAGGTGCACACACGCACCAAACCGCACACACAACAGAGCGTATTGTAAAATACCACATCGACGGAGCGCTCGTGCTACACAGCCTTACACTGACCATCTGGTATATATAGCCATAGTATCTTAAGCCGCCGTTCAGTGCCGGTGAAGATTCCTGTTCCGTATAAATGAACATGAAACATTAAGAGAATAGACGTAAATTTATGGTACGCTTGTAGATAGCCCTAAAAGAGACATATCTTTTAATCTAAACTCGGCTAAGATCCAACGACATTTTAATCAGCGAGTCGCAGTTATCATCTGGCACACTGTGGTATGGGCCATGGGTGTTTCGATAACCCGTAACACCCTTAACTCCTAAAGGGTGTTTAGTTAGAGCATTAGCCCTTAAAGGCTATTTTGGGGAAGGAAAACACCCTTACACCTTAATTTTTACAAATTTTGGTTAGGCCAAAGGATGTTTTGCTTGCTTGTAATCCCCTTAAGGGTGCAAAGTGGTTTACAGTTTACTCCTTGGCTGGCACGACACTTCGCTGCATTGCATAGAGATGGCGAGCTAGATGCAGTATTCTGTACTTTTTGTGTGGTTATAATCTGTTTGCGACGTGAATTGTATATGGCCGTTTACTGTATATCACAAATCAACCTTCATCAAAAACGACAGAGATAACCGCCGTCGGCTTCCGTAATTCTCACTTCCGTGAAGGAGGTTATATTCGATACCGGATGCCTGTTGGGCCATCAAAGCGACAAACCGCAAATGACGCGTTCAGGAAGATTGCTAGATTAAAGGCGCCAATGAACTTCATTTGACCATCAGACCGGATATACGAAGGTGGCGAGAGGAGACGAGAACAGGTACTTTTTCCGTCCTTCTCTATATTTATTTACTTGTCATTATTATTTCATAGTAACATCCAAAGTAGGGACATTCAAGTGATTGAGAGAGAACACTCCGACTCGAGCCGCTTTGTACATGCTTGTATAGATGGCGCCAGGAGAGAGAGAGAGAGAGAGAGAAAAGCAAGGAAAGGCAGGCAGAGTAACCAGACGCACATCCGGTTTGCTACCCTGCACTGGGGGAGAGCGATAAAGGGGCGATAAGCTTATAGGTAACAAAATGGTGGTCACTGTTACGCGGCGGGAAACACCTTTCCGCTGTCTACGCTGAAAATTTGTAAGACGGGTTCTTTGCCGCAGCACCAACGTACATATACATACAACACCGTCCCACATGCAGCGTAAAGTATTTATAACACGCCCTCCCACATGCATTCGTATAAAACCACTAGTCAACAACAACGTCGTAACATCTCCATTTCCGTAGCATCCCCCTCCCGTTCCTTATAAGAGGTAACCGCAGTTTGCCTCAACATTGCGGCAACAGTGCATGGCTACTGGAAACCGCACACTCCTAAAACGAAAGAGAAAGGCTACTTATCCATAAGGCCGTATAGACCACCACGAGCATGCGTGGGACGGCCGTGCATGGCGTACCTTTCGAAAGCTATGCAGGAGCGTACGTCATTTATAATGTTCACCCGAGAATATATATATATATATATATATATATATATATATATATATATATATATATATATATATATATATATATATAATATATATATATATATATATATATATATATATATATATATATATGGAAAGCCGTGTATGATATATACCAGCCACATGCATAGCCGCGGGCCGAGGCGTTGCAAGGGTAATTACACAGGCCTCACACGTATGCACGTACACACGTATACTCATATTCCTCGATGTCTCTATGTATATCAGCACTCTTGCCTTTATTGTGACGTTTTTAATCACACCGTCTCGCCACCTGTATGGAACTTCCCACATACACACGCGCATGAACGCTGCGCTTGTCTCTGCTCGTTTCTTTCTTTCTTTCTTTCTTTCTTTCTTTCTTTCTTTCTTTCTTTCTTTGTTCCTTCCTTTCTTTCTTTCTTTTTCTTTCGCTGATGTTGCTGTACGTTGGCTCGATCTTTATTCGCATTTAAGTTGCGTTGACACGTTTTCGCGAATGGGATATCGCCGCAGGAGTGCATGCACGGACGGTGCGTGCCCGATACTAGAAATGAGGCTGTTATATTATGCATACTTGCCTCATAGAGACGTTATATTCTCGGTGAAGACGAGCGACTGCTGTTACTAATTTTACCGGCGTGTAGTCAACGTCCGGTTTTATAGACGTCCACGTGAGCGGGAGGTTTCTCGAGCGAAATATATAGTTTGGAATTGCAGTCACATTTAGAAAAAAAAATCCTCTTCGCTTGTTGCGTGTACGAATAAATGTTTACGCGCCACAGGCTTTTATGAGTCGGATCGGTCCCTGGATGATGAGTCGCCGGTACTCTATTTACAGGTCAAGCTGTATATACTTATTCGACACCCTAAAGATCACAAAGCTGATCTTTAAAAGCTAAGGTCGAGTTTCCCTTGCAGAGAAAGTGTTATACAACTATATTACAATTACAACAAATTTTTACTGCATCCGCTACTAGATTTTTGGTTGAGATGTAATTGAATGACAGGAAAAGTTTTCTAAGCGCTCTCGTTTGGAGTCTTGCATGCCTTTTGGTTGAAATGTATTGTATACCGTCTTTTCGAAAGTCAGAAACACGACAGAACTCACCATGCCTATACGATAATGAGCAAACATAATTGGCTGTCGCATCTGTGGCGCCACTTCTTTCTGGGTTGGGCAATTAACGCGATGAATTTTTCACAGCGCTGTAATGTATGTGGTCAGAGCTGTTTATTATAATTATTATTTACTTTGTTCCATTAATTTCATCTGTCATCAGTCTCGTTGCGTGCTTGTATATAAATATAACATTAAACAAGCATGCAAACCACACGGGTGCTGCTGGGGACATTGTTTAATATCGCAATATCGTCGAATTCGCCTTGTTGGTCAGTTCTGACAGGTTCTTGGGACTGATAAGTAGGCCTCTAATATTCGTGAAAGCCACCGACACGAGCGGTACAGGTTAACGTGACGGCATCAGACGGTGTCTGAGGATCGAGTCCTTTCAACCTCGAAGCCAGCTAGATTTGTACGCATATATAGTGCAGCCATATCAAGCTTAGAGCTATGGCAGGCAAAACATGAACTATATATATACTCGCTTCCACGTGTTTTTAATGCATACGCGAAATATGATTATAAGATGATCAAGGTCAAACTTACACGACGGTCATGCCACCCCGACACTCTGAAATAAAGGGCGTATTGGAATAATGATTGTTTTGGGGTTCAACGCCCCAGTACCACGATACGATTATGAGAGACGCCGTAGTGGAGGGCTCCGGAAATTTCAACCATGCCCACCTGGAGTTCTAAGTATACATTTTCGCCTCCATCGAAAATGCGGCCGGCCGCCGTGGCATGGATTAGATCCCACGACCTGCGGGTCAGCAGTCGAGCGCCATACCCACTAGACCACCGTGGCGGGTTAAGGGTGTACACTCTTAACCAGGTCCCGCTTAAAGTGCTAGATATAGCCAGGAAACCGGCTATTTTTGTTCTGGTTTCCGGGATATAGCCGGCATTTAACCAGGATCTGATTAGAGTGTATCAGAGGCGTATTTAGGTCGCACAACGATAATAATCATCTATCTCGCGTGCCTGTCCTTGCATTATCGTCGCGTGCCCGCGGTGATTCCAAGTCACGAACGGCGTTACGCGCTATCAGCGTGGCAAACATTCTTGATGGGAAAGTGGCGAGAGCCGGGTTTTCAAGAAAGGAACTCCCCAAATACTCCCTAAATACTCTATTTTATTTTTCTTAGTGTGTAAAGCGTAGTTCTCAACTGGGATAACTTTCGTTCTCTTCTCAAAAACCAGTCAACACCTCTTGGAACCAAACCTGCGCGTATTGGTTACACGCTTTAAAAAAAGCGATTAGCCATCGATATATATAGAAAGGGATACAAATGTCGTCGTTACATAAAAGGCCCGCGTGGTTGTCGCGCGTTGGTCTAAGATTTCGTTATTATACTTTTTTATTTTGTTTCTGTGACTCGCGCGCGTAATCGTCGCATATTCCGCCGCCTTCTTCCTTGTCCACCGTCCACGCATGCGAGTGCGTGATTAAGATCTATACGCGCCTTCCTTAGTTTCGCATTTCCACACCACGAGAAACGCGACACGGGTGTTAGTGCCAGAAAATTGTCGCAGAAAAGTTGTCGAGCAGGATGACAGCGACAAGAGAGAGAGGGGGGTGGGGGGCGCAGTCTCGATGCGAGGCATAGGCCGCTTGCATGATTACGTACCCTTCCATGCATGCATGGATGCAATGAGACTAAGGTGAACATTGGCATCCTAACCATTCGCGCCTCACGAAACGTGTTACTTCCTCTTGCGCCTTTGCGTTAGGTGTGGTTACGTTATAACTACAAGGGCGAAGCGCAAAAAATAATCGCGTACCTAATGTATATGGAGGGTGAACATTAACGAACTAACACGAAGGTTGTCTGAAGGAAACCGCTGTGTCACACGCGACAGAGAAAGACACAACACGAAGCGCATCGTGTTGTCTCTTTGTATGTCCCGTGTGGTCTGACGGTTACGTTTCCTAATCGCGAACAGCCAACTGGCCTACACACACACATCCTGCTATAGCAGCCAAGGCTTCAGCCAATCGTGAGTCAATATCGGCGAATGCTATTTAATTCGCAACTCAAATATCTAGACATGGCCGCGGAGACCATTCATGCGCGCCTCGCAGACGCCGCGGTGATATATACAATGGTTACGGTGCTCGGCTGCTGACCCAAAAGCCGCGGGTTCGATCCGGGCCGCAGCGGTCGAATTTCGATGGAGGCGAAATGATAGAGGCCCGTGTTCTTGGACTTAGGTGACCGTTAACGAACACCATATGGTCGAAATTTCTGGTTTTGGCACGTAAAACCCCAGATATTATTATTATGATAATTTTTGTCTCTCTGCTTTCTCTCTCTCTCTCTCTCTATCTCTGTATTATTAAACGAAAACTCACTGTGCTACCCGGTGCTTCATTGTTCGTTGACTTGATATGGTGCAGGGCTCTTATAAGGTCAATGGCATCGTCTGCACGTGAATCTATGCACACTCAAGTCTATAAACTTGAAACAAAGTATTTTTCTTGCGCTTGCAGTGCAAAAACCGGACGGTGCATTATCCCTTTGGCATGCAGTGTCACTGACGTTCCCTTCTCTTATGCACGCTCAAACGTAAACTACCCGGTTTTACGAGAAAAATACTTATCTTTAATGGTAACCGGAAGAAAAGAGGTAAAAAAAAAGGCGAGAAATTGGTAGAGAAAAAGAACACTCGGCTGTAAACTCCCACGAGCTGTAAACTTTACTTCCAGCGAACGTGTGCTGCATTTTCTGGGGAATACACACACACAGTGCTCCGTGCCACATGAGTTGAGGAGCACCTTAAGTAAGCAAACCCGTGGGTTGAGATGGTACGTCAGATAACATTTGCATGATCAACGGGCTCCGACTGTATATACGTATTCGACCACGTGGTATCAGTTATCTTCAGCGTCGTTATATGAGGTTTGGCCCGCGCAGTGAAACGCATACGTGACTGATATACCTGACCGTCGCTTGTAAATGTCAGGCACACGTATATCGTTGCTCGCCTAAATTTGCGCAGCGGGTCAATAAAATGTGGCACATTGTAAATGCATAGAAGATCGAAATAAGGGGAAGTTAAGATACGTATTTAAAATAAGGCGAGGTTGAGATACTTAGTATTAATTGTTGGACGTATCTTATATACACTGTACAACGCTCTGACACTTGAGTATAAAGCACCAAATGATATCTGCAAGCGATCAACGTTAAGTACTAGTTCTGTGCACTAGTATTTCATTCTGTCGCCGTTCTCTGCGAGTCGTTTTTGCGCGCACTGTCTCTTTGAGGGCTTGTATGATGATGTGCTTCGACTGCTCTTTTGTATAGTGCCGTGTGCGTTTGCCACCGGAGTCTCATTATGTGTAAATGTTATTATAAATGTTATTTACTTTTACTGCAAGTTTGTACGTTCAAAGCTCCTAACTTTTCAGGAGACTATCTGTTGCTCTGAGGGCTCTGCTGTTGATATATTTTTATTTTCACTGTTCCTTAGTCGTGTGCACGCATGAACCTCTATATGCAGTCTCGTTACTAATTCAAAGACTCGACTATCATAAATGTTACTTAATACGATTGTACGTTTATGTACACTACATATTTATATGTACTGCATGATTATGTGTATAACTGTCACCAACTTATAGTATTGTAACTCCACTATTCAATGTCTGATCAGTCATTTAGGATACTTAAATAAAAACAAAAATATCTCCGGTTCAGGAGAAATGAAATAACGAGCGCCGCATACAATCGTAACAACATCGGCTCTTTCACGCTTGTACGATGCGTCGGCGTGACTGAACAAGGTGTGCACGGTGCATGACGCGGCGCGATACAAATTGTATACCTTTTGCAACGCAAGATTGCGACATAGCAATTGGGACTACACCAACGCACGATGTATGTATGTATGTATGTATGTATGTATGTATGTATGTATGTATGTATGTATGTATGTATGTATGTATGTATGTATGTATGTATGTATGTATGTATGTATGTATGTGTGTATGTATGTATGTATGTATGTATGTATGTATGTATGTATGTATGTATGTATGTATGTATGTATGTATGTATGTATGTATGTATGTATAACACGCGCTGCTTCACACAACACTCAACCTTCCTGCTTTCTGCGATCACACGTGTATATCTGTAGTTCTGTACAGCTAGAGACATTCGTATTCACGGCAAGCCACCGCGCAACATCGTATATTACGGCCGGATTTGTTCTTTTCCCCCGCTGTGCATGCACTCACGTTTGTCCACGCGTTTTGCGTGCCCGTGTATATACAATAGTTGCGTTCAGTGACAGCGATCTGGTATTCATTGCGCGCTGGTTCGTTTGTTGTTTACGGGCACTGCAGGTAAAGCGGCGCAACTGCAAGCCTGTACACACGTTTCGTTGCTTCTGTTGTATTTCTGCGTGCTATACTACACGTGCTGCATTATACTGTAGAGTATACGTTGTGCTACAGAGCTGTGTCTTTGCGAGGCTCACAGTTGTTGTTGCTGATTCTCTCGTTGGCGCGAGATTTTTACGACCGCACATATACACAAGAGACGGTGTATAAGCCTCTACAGAACTGCCGTATATATTGCGTAGCGCCAGTCGCACAGTAAGTGTACCACATGTCCGGATAACAAGAGAAAAAAAAATCAAATCCTACGATTGCGTCGCATGCGGGGCTCGAAAACCAGCGAGAACGTGAGTTTGGTGCGGCGGCAATGATCCACATCGCCGAGCTAGCTCTTTGTATACGAAAACGCGACCACCCTTCTCTCGCATGCTATAGCATGCGAGAGAAGGGTTTTTTATTATCCCAGGGTACGGGGCCTATAGTTTCTTCGTTTATTACATAGAACTCTGGCATGTATGGCACACGCACCCAGTATACCAGACTCACGGAGAGGCACGTACACATTGTACGTTATGCCGCCAAAAACACCAATAGTGGGTGTTTCTTCACGCGGGGCGTGTATATAGGTGAAGCGGTGACGTCAGGAGAGGGAAGCAAAATAGGGAGGGTAAGGGGTTTGGTTTCGCGACAATGCTGCCCGTATGTACAGCACATAGGGGTTTATTATGCCGGGCGTGACGTATATGTATGCAAATCCTCGCACGCGCGAATAGAGAAAGAGAGACGTGCGAAAGGAGCAGGCGGGAGGGACTTCTGTTCCTCGGCGTGTGTAGATAAAGCAGTAATATCGGAGAGGGGGGGGGGGGGGGGGGGGTCGAGGAGAGGAAGGAGTTCTGGTTTTTGCGACGAAGCTGCGAATCCAGAAGAGCTTTACGACATAACTACATGGCGTGCGCACTCTGGTAGATTGAATCGGGTCGGTTAAATAGTAACGACTGCGGTGCGTATAAAGCTATATAGTTGGCCTGCGTGGAATGGGCGTCGCTGATAAGAAGCGAGATAGAAGAGAGAGAGTGACAAGCCAGTTCTGCTACTTTTGTATCACGTGGTTAGACAGAGAACGACGCGACGCTACTTCGACGTTGCCGCACATAAAAAAAAAAGAGCTCCCTTTCTCCGCTATATATAGGAGATTTTACCCCAGACACATGGGCGCCGCTGAAGGCAAGGCTACAACCCAATATGGCAGCACCAAAACCCATCCGTAAAATAATCAATAAGATGACGATGGCGTGGGCACAGGGAAAGCAGGACACCCCCCCCCCCTAATGGGGAACCCTGCGCACACATATTGGGATGTTGCAAAAAGTTCGCTGCGCATGTGCAAGCTATATTAAGAATAACATACTCTACAGCGTCCATGTATCGATGCAGTTTTCGGAGCTGAAGGTTATGTACCAAAACAGCGTGGATGGCAAAGCAAAGCGGAATGTTATGTATACACTTCTCTTGCACCGCATGGATGTTGCAAGTTTTTCGGCGAGGCAAGGTAGGCGTAGTGAAAATCGCCGAGTGTAACTTTGGATACGTGATCTGTCGTCGAGGAGGCGACGTGACGGCGGCCGACGTAGCCAGTCCGTCGGCGAGAGGCCGAAGCGGGGCGGCGGTGCCGTGGCTGCGGCGTCCAGCACGGTCAAGTCCTTGAGCGTTCTTTCTCTTCTTCGGGCAAGGCAGAATCATTGAAGGACTCTAGTAAAGGCTATACTGCCGGACTATTCTTATACAGACGTTTAGTCCTTCCTATTAATCATTGGAAGCAACTACCTTTTGTAGTATTGGTGCTTTTCTAACATTATAATAAGGTCCCCCTATAGTGCTTACACTATGGGGGCAGCCCCCCTCCCCCTTTCCTTATGCGCGCGCCTGTGATTCTCGGCCCCGGCGTATTCATTTCGCGCACTCTGCACATTGCGTACGAACCTTCCTTTCTTTAACTTTCTTTAAACTGCGGGGCAGTATAAGGGACCGCCCTGTCATCGTCTCGTGTCTCGCGCTGGCATCACGCATGCAGGTCCCACGTTTGATACACATAAGCCTAGCAAGCAGCACTTGCCCTTGAACGCCAGCGTCGCCGAAGGGCTAATTCATCTGCCCGAGCCAGCGAAGCGAGAGCGTCGGGAGTTAGACGCAACGCGCTCGGAGCAGCGAACAGTATAAAAGAACAGTAGAAAGAAGACCATAGAACAAAAAAATAGACTATCGCAAGACATATCTGTTAATCACAAGGGAAAAAAAGACGGGAAAGGATAGAAAATATCCCGATTATCACACGAAAAAAAGACATAAATGTGCAGATAAACACAAGGAAAGACGCAATAGAAACGCAGGCGAATCAATGCTCCATAGTTCGTACAGCTTTCACTGGGGTTGGAACTGGCTTTGATTTTTTTTTTTTTCACTTTTCTGGCTACGATAAAGAAAGGCTTTCTCGAGAGCCTTCGCGGTGACAGCTACAGCTCGTAGCACCCGTATAGGCTACATATATATATACAGCCGCGCGTCCCCGATGTATGTCGGTGCGGTCGCATCTCGCGAAGGGAGGAGACCCGGTACATGCAAGCGAGCAAGTCTCTGGCCTCGTCTATAGCAGTTCACTGACCGTGATCGCGATTCGTTAAACTCGGGCTAAATCGTTCTAATTGGCCGGCAGATCGGCCGAGAGACACGGTCTAGCGATGCACGTACACACGTGTGTGTGTGTTTGTGCGTGTATTCTGTATACACGTATAGAGAGAGGCTTATAGCATCGCGCATGGATTCTTCCCTTCTTTGGGGCAAGCGGTCGAAAACTCGTTTATACATCACCGTTTGCCCGAGGGCCGTTTAAGACTCGCGACGGGCCGCTAAACGGCTGTTCATTAACGTTGTGTACGCGGCCAGGACACATTGAGCTGCATATCGGTGCCGAAGATCGGGACAGCTGGCTTCGTTTTTAAGCGGGAGGCAATCAAGACAGTGTTTTGATTGCCTTGCGGCAAAGAGACACTGTCTCTTTGCCGCAAGGAGACTGATACCGACGCCCCACGCGGTCATCCTGTTTGATAAGCCTGCGCTGCAACAGCAGTGCACCGGAGTTTGACATACCTGGCCGAAGAGGGCGTATACCTCTCTATATATATATATTGGAAGCAGGTGTTATGGTGGTGGTGTGTGCGTGTGTGTATGTGTGTGTGTGTTTGTTTTGCGGTTCCCTCTTGTAATCTGACTGGCCCCGTCTGTCGGCTTCGTTATCTCTTGCGTTACGCCTGCGCACTTTTGGAGATATCGGTCGCGTCTTATCTCCGTTGTTCGCACCCTCGTAAATACCTGTTTAGATGCAGTCTATATAGAATGTCAATTGTGCGTGAAGAAACGATTCAGAGTACTCGTAATGATATACCCTTTGAACGGACCGCGAGAGTATAATAATTGAACGAGCCAACATGGAAGTCGGGCTTAGTAAAGTTGTACAAAGTTTTTATACAACGACATAAGCTGAGTTGGTACACAGATCGATTCGTTGAAGAAAAAGTTTGCGTACGACTTCCACCTATGGGAAGGAGCCAATGCTTCCAAATCTTGTCGTTTTCAATAAAAGTTGTTTTCTCCTCCTCTTTCTGTCTGTTTCCGTTCTCCTGTGCCTGCGCCTGCAGAACTCTCGTTTTTTTTTTTTTTCGTTTTTTCCCCCCCGTGGTTGCACGTTCCACTTCAGAATCTTCACACGAGAAGGCGCGCAGTAAGATCTCAAGCGTCTTCAGTCATTATAAGACACAGCAAGTTAAGTACTCTTAGTGTGATGTTTTTATGATTATATATAATTCATTATATATATAGAATCAGTTATATGATTATATATAAATGGTCCGTGTCCTAATTTATTTATTTATATATTGATTTATTTGATATTGTCAAACCCGTTCTTGGGGTTATTACAAGGAGGGTGTCATGTCAAAAGTACATGATACATAAAGTTCATTCATAAAAGTTAACATTCCGTGACATATACGAATTAACAGGTGCCATTGACAACGAACAACAGACAAATTATTCAAGGAACAGCGAATATTCTAATAAAAGTCGACAAATAAATGCTCGTACTAAAATTTAGCGAACACCATTACAGTGAAAATTATCGAACGCATGTTCAAAACCAACCCATTTATTAGGCAGTGTATTCCACATTTCAAATGTGTCAGGAAAAAGGAAAAAAATAAAAAGTCTTGTACTGCTAATGATCTTTGCACGATTGTTGGAACAAGCGGTTCAAGCTCATATATATATATATATATATATATATATATATATATATATTATATATATATATTAGATTATATATATATATATATATATATATATATTATATCTATATATTATATTTATTTATTAATATATTTACAGTCTGTGTAAGTTATGGCTTAACGACTATTCATGTTGAAATCTGCGTTTGTGTCTTTTACGCGCTGCGATTTATGAATGGAAGAGACGCGCTTGGAAAGGCCAGTGAGTATAACGCGAGAGAAGAAGTTGATGGTGAGGTTGAAGGTAGCGGTGGGGAAAGGTCCTGAAATACCGAAGACACTTCAAAGTTTAGTATCCGTACCGCTCCGATGCAAAAGTTCGGTCAGGTCTGAATACGGCTCAGCGACAAACCGCACCCTGATAGGACGACGTTTCGTTCTGGACTGCCAGCTGTACCTTTTAAGAGTTCCTTGTACGGTTCCTTCTTTTTTGACTCGTTTTATCGATCAGCGAGATGCTGTAAGCGTCGCTACTCGGAGAACAACGAAATGCAGCAGAGTGCCTTGTCATCACGGTTCGCTAAATATAAGCTGAGGAACGTGTACTGTGTGTCATTTCCTTTAAAATTGGTTACTCGCCAGAAATAGTGCGGATGCCGCGTTTCGTGCGACCGGGCCGGTGAAGAAGTCAGTCGCGAACTACACGGGTCCGAAATAGATTTGCGACGCACAAACTGAGACCGGGAAGGAAGCGATAGATTCGTGGCGCACTGGTCTATAAGGGTTCCCCCGGTAAGTCCCGTATATCAATGACCCCACTGAGATTTAAAGGCGAAAAGAGCAAACGTCTGAGGGGAAATTGAAGGCTGTAATCTGCTTATCCCATGCACTGCTCTGGCGCCAGCGAATGGCAATGCAACGTGTATGAAGCACTCAACGTAGGCGTTCGCAGTCGACGAAACAACGACTATACAAATACATATGTTTCAGAAGGTACGATTGATTGATTGATTGATTGATTGACTGACTGACTGACTGACTGATTGATTGATTGATTGATTGATTGATTGATTGATTGATTGATTGATTGATTGATCCGATTAAAAACCCAGAAGCACAGCGGTCGAAACTCTACCTGGAGCCGAGGTGGTTGAAGTTATATATATCCGGAGTCGTATCTCACTGCCACTATACGTTGCCTTGGTTCCAATCAATCAATCCCGTATCGGATCACTATATTCTTGGATACAGACTAGAGCCGTCACTCGCATATACAACATCGATACGGTTTCGAGCCGACGATACGTATCTCCTCGTGAAAAAATTACTAAATTGATATATTTGATGAAATCAAAACTAATAAATATAGAATAAGAAATGTCTATAGCGATTTGGTGGTAAATTCAAGAAATGCGTTAGTGCTACCTTTAATCGCTTCGAATTGCCTGGACAGCCTCCATTAGCCAACAGTTGTTCAACAGTGTTCGTGTTACGCGAGTGAATGCGGTATAGGCTTTGCGCAAGCTTGTACACTTTTCTCTAGAGAGTTCCTCGTAATGCTAACGGATTAAACACTTATTTACGAGGACAATGTTCTGGCTTATAGCTCACCCGGCAATGTGTATACGCGGATACACTTGCGAAATGTTCTCAGTGGCGCCCTCATATATAGTATACAATTAATCCTCGCTGTAATACACAGTGCAAGAAAAAGCAATTATTACTGAAAGGGCTTGAGAATGTTTCGCAATAACGGCAGAGACGCGGGTGTACACGCCTTGCGCTTCAAGAGCTGAATACGAGAGTGTGTATACACGGTCCCGCAAGGCCGTATGGACTATTTACGGGCCCAAGAGAATGTGTCCATGCGTCGTCGATTTGCGCCGGCACAGGTCTCGGTCGATATATTTGCCTGCGGCGGTAAAGAGCCTTGACGTAACATAGTGCTCGCTCGCACTAAAGATACTGCCCCGGAAAAGGACGTATATATCCGGGCATACCGGGAGTTCATCACCAATGCCTTTAATTCTTTTCCTTTCTTTCTTTTTCTCTTTATTTTTCGTGCGGCGCATGTGATCTTTTGAGGTGACCTGCGGCGTGTTCGTTAAATAGGAGCCCCAGCTATAGACGGAAGTGAGCTACGTTATCAAGAAAAAGAACAAGAAATGACGGGGGGTAGGGGATTTTGTTGTTTCATTTTAGTGCGGGGGAGTGGTTCGTTAATCCGTAGTCGAGGCACACTTGAGTCGATATGCTCGCGGCTCTGTTGTCCATGATGAGAGCCGCCGCACGCACGCACGCACGCACGCACACTAAAGATTTGTTTTCGAGATCAGTATAACCATGCACGCCAGGTGAGCCGCTGGACGCGTGCGTCACAAGTGTAAAGAACCGCAAAAAAGGATGACAGCAGATGCATCGCGGTTCGCAGTTTTCTATACGCGCGAAAATTACAGTTATCTTGTTGTTAAAGGGGTGGTGCCATCAAATTTCGAGGCTATAACAAGCCTGTTGTGGGTTTCCTCTGTATGCAAGGACACTCCACACGAAGGGTCGGACACAGTAAACGTTTAGATTATATTTTAATTCACTTCCAAAGTGTACCTAAATGCCCATTCTCCCGATCGAAGCCCATCGCTAGCGCGCCAACCTGACATAGATGTATAGGAAAGGCAACGAAGTTGTAGTGACGGTCAACCAGGTCGGCTGTAGTGACGTGGGTGAACCTCTGGACCTCTGCCACCCTCCGCAACGTACGTACCGGCTGTAGTGAAACTAGAACATATTCTAGATTCTCTACGTACCGACAAAGCCATCTGTTGCTACATCACTCGCCGA
>NC_051181.1:128643052-128658051 GCF_013339695.2 Rhipicephalus sanguineus
TCCCTGCAGCATACCGACGGACGCAAGCGCTCGCAGGTGTGACACGTCGGATTCGCACAAGAACGATATAAGACAATATGGCATATACTACACACTGAGGAGTAGTGGAGGGGGAAAGGGGGGGGGGGGTACCAGCGGCAATCGCATAAACCTCGACTGGCTACTTGCGTAAGTTACTACGTTGTAACCTGTTTTTGTCCTTTGCGATCGCAAAACAAGGCATGTGGATGCATCGGTAGTAAGAAACCCCGTTGATCCGAAAGAAAGAGTGCTAAACTCTCGATTTAAATAAAGTTGTCTATGTACTGCCATATCGGTAGGGGGTTGCTGTAGATTGCCTGTTTGATGGGCAAGGTCACGCCTGCGGCCCCGTCTCGCTGTGAAGCTGAAGGATTTGTTAACGCAGATGTTGCCGTATGCTAAGCGATATCGAGGCTATTTATTTTCAGCTCGCGTTCGGACGGGCTACGGGCTACCGTCTTAATTTATGTAGCCTCTGGAAGTTCCACTTAAACGGAGGAGAGATTAGAAGGATTTGCGTTCACCGGCGGTTCACAGCTGGTATGAGTAATCGCGAGTTACATCTCGACCATTTGCAGTGCCTTTTTTTTATTAACCCACACGCTGAACCGAGGAGTACGTATATATAGGCTTTAGAGGCGCGGTGCCTGTTCTCGAAACGTGTTGAAGTTCACTCCGCTGGATATTAGCGTTCCACATGTAACGATTACTGATTAAACAGCCAACTATAAATTCGAACTGCTGGTTGGGAAGCATCGGTGCAAAATTCGCACATGTAATTTGTAATAAAATTGCGGAACTATATAAACTACTTAAACTGACTCTCTCTCTCTCTCTCTGTGTGTGTGTGCTTGTGTGTGTGTGTGTGTGTGTGCGTGCGTGCGTGCGTGTTGCCTTTATCCGCTGCACCCGAGGTGATCTATCTCTCAGTCATTTCTACCACTGATAGTAATATTCAATAATAATAATAATAATAATAATAATAATAATAATAATAATAATAATAATAATAATAATAATAATAATAATAATAATAATAATAATAATAATAATAAAACTATACGCCGTGAGCGGTTGGGCTTGTCGGTGAAGCATAATCTTAAGTTTCAGCTGACAGTGCAAAAAACACGACGGGGTCGCTGTCAGTTGAATCTTAAAGAATGGAGTTATAGCAGCATATACCACCGTTTCCACTGATGTTGGAACTTCCCGCGGTAAAATTTAATCATCGACAGCAAGTTCGGCGTCACTCACTGAAAAATAATAAAAGGGCTCAAGGGCTCTTTTGCCAATAGTATGTACGCTGAAGTTGTGATCAGCTTACGTAAAAAAACATAGATGAATGTTAAGTTGGAATCATAAAAATTTTGGTATTACACTTGTTCCTTCTTCTCACTCTTTTAACTGGATACAATGCAGTCAGTGCAATAATATCACGCGCTATTGTTATCGATATATAGATAATCTCCAACGTACATATCACGAAACCGCTCACCGCCTTATCTTTACATGCTCACGAGAAGATATGTCCGGCCTTTCTGTGTTTGTCCCTCCATGTATATTAGCAAGCACCGCCTTTCATTAAGACAACAACAGCTCTCGATGCGAGGCGAACGCACACGTGTATGCTTATGCTGCCACTGGTGCGAAACGGCTCACTTATTCAGCGAGCGAGGTTGTATACAGCACATCTGAGGGGTTGCATGTAATACGTATCCGAAAGTTTTAAATGCGCAAGGAGTTTTATGGCGACTCAACGAGAAAAAATATGTGTCCTTTCATGCATCGACGATCGCTGCTATAAATAAATTAATGTATAAAACAATAACTTTTTTTTTTTTTTGCCGGTGCTGCGGTTTGAAGGCACTCCGAAGGCTGTCATAACCATGGAGTTTCATAATGATACACTAGAAGGAAATCTGGCGCTAGTGTCTACGGGAGCTGCAACGTGTGGCGCTTCAGCCAGCATGGGTATACGATGGGCAGTAAGTGGATTTGCCTAAACTTAGTTCTTTCGGCCCCGCGTGGCTTTTTGACATTTAAAACCGGTAACTATTAAAAAAAAAAGGTTATTTAGTCCTATATACCTCACCACCTTGATCAGTTTAGGTTAACCAATTCAAATCAGCTCACGAGGTTCACAACGAGTCATTCTTTTATTCGAAACCAAAAAGCCAAAACACCACAAACAAAGCCACAATCGCGTTCGAAGCCGCAAGCACGAATACTGGCAAGTCCGTGTACTACCCATAATTCATTACCATGGTGGCTGAACGATCGCAGCGCCGATCGCAGTAAATACTGTGGGAAACTCTATGCAACTGCCCGGAGTATAGCACACAGAGACAATCTCTTTGTAATGCTCTCAATAAGTTAGACGACCTTAGAAGACGACTCTTAGAAGAAAGACTACCACGCCATCGTCCAGACAACGTCTCGGAAGAAGGCCGTATAAGCGCTACCATAGGCTTCCTGCGATTTACTGGCCTCTCTGAACGACTCTGAGTGGAACGCTTTCGTGCGTGCGTGTGGGTGTGATTGCATTTCTTTTCTTATTTCTTTTTTGTTTTTTCAGCTATCTCTCTGCTTTCTTTCCAACCACCTATTACTCAGCCCCACTGCAGGGTAGCACACCAGGTAGTATACAGTAATAACGACGTAAATCGAAATGAAATAGACTTCTTCCCAAATAAACTTCCAGCTTATTTGTGAATGCACAAGGATTAATTCACATAACACAGATTATGATCGAAAAGTGGGTAGCATGGCCCCTTTAAGATAACGTCCCCAAACGCAAAGTTTGAAGCACGCATATCCTAAATGTGTTTTTTTCATGCAGGTTTGTTGTTCGTATATACGAACTGAGAGAAAAACGATTTTTCCCGTATTAGGAAATTATTCAAATTACTCTTTCACGACACCAAAAACACCACGCTTGCTGCGAGAAGACGATTGGTAAGCGAGAAAACGCGGAAAAAGAAAATGCTGGTGGCGACTCCACCTTAATGTTCCCGCACCAAGCGCCATGACGTCATAGATTTTGACGGCGTCTACTAGGTGCCACCTGGTTTCTAATCGGCAAAAATGAAGTGCGTTGTCTTTTGTGCGAGCCAGAGACTTGACATATCAAGTTTCAGGAAATTTAGTTTAGCCAATGCGGCCAAAATACGAAAAAAAAACTTTGAAATCTGTGACGTCACCATCGAAGATTCCGGCGGGAAACTTCAAGGTGAAACTTTTGACATTGATTTTCTCGTCTATTAACAAACCTATGTTAGTGAAATTAACGACATTGTAGTTTTAAGAGTATAAATTATCAGTCTAAGCTAATTTATTGTTTCGCTTTAGTGTCCCTTTAATGCCGTCGCCTCGAGGCGAGTCGTTCTGTCACGCATCCCGCCACGGACACCCCGAAGTGCAACGAACCTCCGAAACCCTTTGAATGAGGTGGCTTGTGAGGTATCATTTTAAGAGGACTTTGATGAGCCGCAGTCAGTACGAGCTATTGCTCAGTGGTGAGCGTTTGTCTCTGAAACACCGCATCGGCGACTTTCGCGCATAACGTGTTCGTGTGTGCTCGTGCGGCCATATAGCGTACAAAATGAGCAGCTTGGGCGTGATGGTAAAAAACGCTTATATATATATACATATATATATATATATATATATATATATATATATATATATATATAATATATATATATATATATATATATATATATATATATATATATATATATATATATATATATATAAGTGAAATAGCGCACGCTTGCACCGGGACGGAGTAAGCACGACGACACATGCACTGATTAACAAATGTTTGTTAAAGCGAAAGCCTTAAATGCCTGAGCAGAGAAAGACGTCACGTGATGACGTCTTTCACTGCTGTTTCCAATAAATACTTGTTGGTAGCGCTTGTATCGTCTTGCTTTCTCCGTCCCTGTCTAAGTGTGCGCTGTTCCACTTACGCCACAGCGTTAGCGGTGAAAGGTTCATTGCCATCTTCTGTATAGTAGACGGTCCTCTCAAACACCCCACTTTTCCACGCGGCCACCTCCAGAGGGCGCTCCCGTCACGTCGCCTGGAGCTTCTCGCAGCGTTAAGGAAGTCGCCACACATACAAGCGATTCGTCACACGGATTCCGCTTTGACCTGCACTTCCTGTTCTTTGTTGAGCAACGCTGTCAACGATTTGAGTTTTTCTCTCTCTCTCTCCACCCTTTGTCCTTTCTTCAAAAGACCGGGTAAGCGATCTGTTCCCGCAGTCACCGCGAGAGATATATGCCGTGGACACGTGCTCGCTTGCCGAGGTTCGTTGCGCTTCGGGGTGTCCGTGTCGGGATGCGTGACAGAACGACGCGCCTCGACGTACGGCATTATTCTTTCAACCCGTTCCACGTTCGGCGAGCACGCAATCTAGAGAACCACGTAAAGAGTTTCGTACGGCGATACCTCATATACGGAGAAAAAGTGCACTCTTGTAGAAGTCAAGATGCACTTTTGGGCTAGTTGGTTCATATTATGAGGTATCATTCTAGGAGTGACCACGTGATGCACTGTCATATCTCTTGTAAACGTCTTTCTTCTGTTTATTCATGTGAAGGCAGTATTTATTCTGTGCAAATACTGAATAAACTTTCAGTTGTTAGTGCGCCTTGTGTTACGCGTCTTTCTCCTCGTCTGGTGTGTTGTTTTCGCCGGCGCTGTTTTACTGCTTGTAGAAGTGTGCCATTGTCTCATGGGCAGCACCTTTGCTTTTACGCCTATAAAAATATTTCCCCGTTTCTTTTTCTATTTTGATCTAACCGGCCCGTTCAACGCGTAACCACTGCCTTGCGCAGGTTACACCGGAACGTGCGTGGGAACCTTCCCGATGATTTTAGAATCTTGCAATAAGATTGCGCGCACAACGCGAACAGTAGAGTTTATTCTGGAACTAACGCGGCCACGAACGATAACGTTGGAATGTATAAATGCCGACGCGGCTTACCGCTGGTCAGGTTACCGACGCCTTCGCTTGCAGCTTTCACTGCACTTCGAGTGCTATACTTCTTTGGGCACAAGTTCGCCCAAAATAAAGCGTTTCATCTTTAGCGTGTGCGTTTTGCTTTCTTCACCGTCACAACGACGTGACGACATGATTGTTCACAAAAGCGAACATTAACTGTACGCACAATGAAGGAAGGAGTCGTTGAAAGCTGCGTAACAATTTTGACCACCTTGTGCGATGTTGTTCTTTTCGTTATACAGGTTACTTCGCAGCAAATATGTTCGTTATAACGGTGTTCGTACCTGAAGCCATGTTTCGTTTTCTTCGTCTACTCCTGTACTATACCTTTTAGCAACGATGAAAGATTCACTACGGCGCTTCTTTGCGGAGAGCTTGTTCTACCATGTACCACGGTAGAACAAGCTCTCCGCAAAGAAGCGCCGTAGTGAATCTTTCATCGTTGCTCTGCATACATCGTTCTCTTTCTGCATACCCTGCCTTGGCGTGTCATTCATGGTCGGGCCGCCTGGATCATGTGGTTTCGTCCACAACGGTAGAAAGCGCTGCAATCACCGCGGCTTTGCGAAAATTGCGATCCTTTTCTGCACGAGATGTTTTAGTGCTGACGGACTCCAAGTCGGCGCTACAAAGACTGCATCGTGGCCTACCTCAAGAAAAATTCACCAGGCAATCTCTGGCGCTCATTAAACACCTTATTGGCAAGAGCTTTAATATAAAGTTTCAGTGGATACCATCCCACGTTGGCATTGAAGGCAATGAAAAGGCTGATGCCCTTGCATGCGAAGCGCGGACATCTGTTCCAAAAGTAAGAACTCCTAAAACTTACCAGAACAACAAAGATGCGATACGTAATCATTTCAAGGCGATCCACAAGTTTCCACACCAAGCATGTGTAATCACCGGACTTTCTCGTGAACAAGCGACGCTGTTGTACCGCATAAGAACCGGCTCCGCATACACCCCGGCTTGGTCATTCAAGACTGGGCGATACGCTTCCCCGTTTTGTGCCTTCTGCGGCGACATCGGGGACATTGAACATTTTATTTGGCTTTGCCCGCAGTTTGATGTGGAAAGAGCAGCGATGATCCGCACCTTGCAAAAAGGTTGTCATAGGCACCTGACAGTTGAAGACGTCATTTTTCCTGAAGGGCCCGCGGCAACGAGGAAGAACGTGCAAAGAATTTTGTTGGTTTTCCTGAGAGACACTGGGCTGTTCGGCACTTGGTGACATACCCCTACAATTCAGGAGATGCTCAGGCGGAACAATTGCCGGCCATGCAGGCCAGGCTAACCCCGCCTGCTGCAACATCACCACCACCACCACCACCACCACCCACCAGCTTGTTCTAAGACACGTTTTGTATCTGCAAGTACGACCATATTTTGGGTAAAGCATGCGCCTGAGACATGCCGAACCATAACATCAGCCCGGCTTTAAAATGGTGACATCGACGCCGTCACAAATCTGGCATAGACTGCATGCGGTGCGACGTTTTCAAGCAAAGCTTGTATTTACTGACCCGTGAAGCTGGTGTTTCAAAAGACCCTCCTCACCCACAGCTGGCTCGCACCAAATATACAAAATAAAACAACATAAATGTTCTTTCCGGCACTGGGTTTTGAACCCGGGTCCCCCCGGTCCCAAAGCGAGTGCCTTGACCACCATATTAGGCCACGGACCCTCCTTGCCCATGGTGAACTGAAGTATACGAATGCGTTCTACCGACGATGTAAAAACAATTGGGATGTAGTACATTTGCTATGGGCGTTTCATTGAAATATTTCGTCTCAGCGGACTGAAAGCTACCTGCTGGAAAACGCGTAAGGTCGATATCAGGAATTGCACATCTCAGAAAAATTACGACTTCGAGAAAAATGAATTCCTGACCCACGTTTCCATGATCGTGTGATGGTCCTTTCGTTCGGTCGTCCTGAAGGCTGACGAACGCTGGAAAGAACCAATGGAAAGAATACGAAAGACGCCATGCCGATTCAGCCCGAAAACAGCGCTCCGTGGACGGCCGCTGCCTATAATAAAACTGAACTTTATTTTTCTGAATCGGCGTCCATAGTCGTTGAAGATATCGCTATCGATATGTTTCTCGAAACCTGACGTTAAATCAGAAAAAAAAAAGAAAATACGGCGTTCTTTCCAATGGCAACGTTCGGTGACATTTTGTTCAATCTCTCTACACCCCCCCCCCCCCACTTCCACGCTCGAATCATGTTCACTGCCCCGGGCCTTGTAGGACTAAAGCCTGTTTCACATGCGAGCGACCGAGCGGCGGGGCCCGCGGCGATCGAGCGGCAGCAGGACGCTCGGACGCGGCTTCGTTTCACATGCACCGCTTTTGCGCGGCGCGCGCCTCTGCGATGCGCAGTGATGGTTGTGGGAAGCGCCCGTTATCCGCGGGTTTCCTTTCTCCGGGCTCGCTTGTTTTGCTGCGCTTGGGTTGCAAGTTTCGCCAGCCTTCTACTTCGGTGATCGATTTTCACGCGCCTAAACCTTGAATGATGAAAATGTGCAGTGTATCAGAGTGCAATTAAACAACTTCAGTAGTCACGTTTATTTCTGTTCCAGCTTTCTTTTTTTACCACGCAAGTCATGTTGCACGCACATACACTTGGCCATGGAAAACCAAAAGAAAGAATTTGTTTTTGGGGTTTTAAGCTTTCACAGGGCTTTCGGTGGCTTTTGCTCTCGAATGCCGCAAGGCGTTGGTGCGCCGTATGGGCCGGCAAGCGGATGCAAGCGGCCCAGTCGACGACATTGTGGGTTTGTGAAGGAGCTCGTCTCTCTTTTTTTTTTTTTTTTGCCTATGGGCATTCTGCAGTAAAGAGGCGGCGGCATTTGTCGTCTTCGGGGTACGTGACCACTAAAAAAAAAGAAAAAGAAAAAGAAAACAGTAAACTATTCGAACGTGCTGTACCAGAGTAGTAAAAAAAAAAACTGAAACATCTGCTGCGAACAAGTGCGGAGTGTCGTAGGTCCCCCTGTCCGGACCTATGTTGGTCCGGACAGGGGGACCGGATTAGATAAAAATACAAAATAACAAAATGACACGTGCAAATGATTTGTCTGCTTTGATGGAAGCGCAGTAGAGAACAACAAAAGGAAAAGAACGCGGCGTTTTCTGCACTGCCAGCTCGTTGCAGCGAATGTCGTCTGCTAGGAAACCGAGTCGGAGCGAGTTCCTCCCGGCGCGCGCGGCTGCTCTCGTCTCCATTCCTACAGTCACGTGCTCCTCGCGTCACTGCTCCCCCATTGGTTGACCTTGGGCAGACGCTCTGCCGCTAGCGAATTTTTCCAAATGTTGCGAAGAAGATCGCAGCGTCCTTTGGTCGCCCTTAAAGGGGTCATGAAGCACCCCTTGGGCTGATTGAAAAAACACATCCTGCGGAACGCTGACACGGCTATGAACTGCTCTGCCAAATATTACAGTCGTGCGCGCCGCGTAATGGCCACAAGCGGAGCGCGAAGTTGCCGTTTCCCCAGGCACCCTCTTTTCAAACAGAGGCCGGTTCTCACTCTCGTCGGTGGGCGGGGCGTCTGTCCGCTGTACGTCGCAAAGACATAGCATGCTTATTGGCCGATAGCCGACGTAAATCGAGAGCGGCGTTCGGATCAGATGCGCTTCTTGCCGCGGAATGCCGCCACTTGCCGGCGCCGCACTCGCGCAAGCGAATCACAGCGGGAGAGCGATCGCGTTTCATGACGCGCGCTGGCGTAACTTCTTTCCCCCATGCCATCCCTCCCTGTCTAGCTTCCAGTGCGCTCGTCGGCACGAGAAAAGAGAGAAAGCGCTGGGAGCGTGCGCCAAACCCCCGTAACTCCGCTGATTCTTGACGGATTCGAGAAATTTTTGCGGCAATCGATTCGGGAGGCAGTACACTCCGATACTGAGGCCATTAGATCATTACTTGGAAAAGTGGTTCATGACCCCTTTAAAACCTGTTTTCGGGCTCCCGCGACGGGCTCCTGCTCGAGATACCGCTGAAGTCCTGTTCTATAAAGTTCCATAATCGCACCTGTATGCGTCTAGCGACCGCCGTCGAGGGGTGTTCATGTTTGGTGAACAGCAGGATGCACTGGCAAGGCGTTTTTATAACTCTCAGAGACACCGCAATGTTCGCTTATGCCCAAGTAGACTAAGGGACACACGCGTGAGAGGAGACTGCTTTAGCAATTGAAATTCTCCACGCTTTTTGAATTCGCAAAAAGGAATATTTAGGCATAAATCGCGGTGTAATCCTTGAACAACGATGGCGTTCTTGCAAGGTGGCGTGCGTAGGGCTCGGGTTTAGCAGTGTGAGCTTGGTAACTTTTTTAGGTAACTTTGTCTTTAGACGACTAAGGTAGTTTTTTTTTTTTCTTAGCAAATGTTTCGTTGAAGTGAACATTTATGTACAAATGGTTCAATGTAAATAGTGCTTAGTCACGTGTATACGTTACTGCCCTTGTATCGTCGCGTTGTCACTGTAAAAAAGAGAGAGAGAGAGAATCAAAGAACGAAATAGAGTAAAAAAAAAGTGATCGAAAGAAAAAGGAAGCGAGCGAGAAATAGAGAGAGAGAAAGACATATATAGAAATAAAGAGAGAGAAAAAAGACAAAACAAAGAAGGTCGTCCAGCTCCGCACTTTCCTCAGGCTTGGCACCACTATATTGCTAAGATGCCTTAAATTTTTTTGTAAACGCACACGTATACTTCTTACGTTGGAAAAACTGTTCCTTCTCGGAAAGAGGGCAATTCCTTGGGCAATGACATTGCCCTTCGTTTCGGGCTCTGACGGACGCGTGATACTTGTCGTCCGGCCTACCCGCCGATCTCTGGCTCATTATTCACAAGCATTATAACAACGACGTGCGTCCATTAACGTTAAAGCAGGAATCATTATAGTGCACATGAAGGTGTTCACATTAGAGCTTCATTGTGCCTATGTATAACCACGAAGCAAGCGACCTGTGCTGACCCTCGCCAATGTTACCGCGGAACTCACAGTGCAGCACATCGCATCACATCAATCAGAACGTATACAGGCGTGCCCAGGGTTCCCCATTAAAAGGGGGGGGGGGGCAATGTCTTATCACAGTCCCTCTCGCGCCCCACCCCCCGTTGGTCTTGTCCAAAGCACATGCATCACAATGGATGAAACAATGAAAATAAAAGCAATGACATGTTTCTCACACATGATCGCCTGCCTTCGGAATAAGCAGCTCTTGGTGTTCAACCATGAGAGGCTTCCATTATTGTCGAAAAACTTCCTGGTCACAACGGTGGATACGTCGGCTTGGTGGTAGCGGGTCATTTCTTACGCTTCGTTATAGGGTGGCAAAGGACAAGGACACCAGAAAGAAACGTACGACGACACACAGCGCAATGGACGCAAAAGTGGAAATGAAGCGATTACGTGCTAGCGCTGTGTGTCGTCGTACGTTTCTTTCTGGTGTCCCTGTCCTTTGCCGCGCTATACAATGAAGCTTATGGACTGGTCATAACACTGCAATTTGAACAGTGACGAGACGGGTCCGGCTGAATAACGGTACGAGGCAGACATTGCGCCCCCTCTTAGGTGATAGGTGAGGGGGGGCCGCCCTCCCCTGCCCCCTCGTGCGCACGCCTATACGCACGTACACCAAATCGCCCTTTCGTGTCCGCACTGTCAAACTTCACGCGCTCGTTTCCTCTTTGTAAACTTCTCCTCAACCCCCCCCCCCCCCCCCAATCCCCTTTTATAAAAGCTCGCCGCCGCTAAACGTATACGGTATAGTCATAACTCCTGGCGCACACTCACATCGCGATCGGAACCGGAGCTCCCCCTCGCGGTGCATCTTTCTTCTTTTCTAACCCGCACGCCACCCGCGGTGAGGCGACATCGTTCACTAACCCTCTTTTTCACGAGCGGAGAGACCAACTTCGAGGGTACGACGGGCAAACTTAGGTATTCCGCGCGCATACGCACGCACACAAGCCCGCACCGAATGCACCACACACTGTGGTCACATTTATTTCGCGCCTCTCGGCCCCCTAACTCCGTTCTTCCAGAAGTGTAGCCCGAAAAGCCTCACGCTGCGGAGCGCGAATGGATCGCCGGGAAGGAAGGCAGCCTTCGCAGCATAGGCGTGCGCATAGGAAGGGGACCCCCCCTCCTCTTCCCCCCTAATCATCTATAGGGGACACCGATCTTCACTGAGTCGGACCGTTCACGTCATTTTTTAAATGCGCGGGGTTATGGCTACGCATGTCTTTTTTTCTTCTTTTTTTTTACGATAACGTCGACCAGGGACCCCTGATGTTGCATTCAAGGAACTGTTTACTTCATGCCTTTACCCCCGGAAAGCCGGTGACCAATGGCTGGCTGTTTAGAAAAGCACGTCATCGCTTCATTTTCATTTTTGCATCCATTGCGGAGCTCGTTTTCTTTCGAACTCGACCCAACAGCGGGGGAGGGGTGCTGTGGTGAACCCCCCCTAATAGAGAACCCTGCGCACGCCTATGTCTCACAGCGTCCTCCTAATGAGGAGCAACAACCACCAGGGGTCAGCAGCGGCGGCAGCGTCGCACAAGCTCGCAAAAATCTCGCCAGAGAGCGCGCGCGCAGGTAAACAATTAGCGGCTCTGACGGTCGGCTCGAGTTTCAACGGTCAAAGCGAAGGGAACAACGCTTCGCTCATCAGGCGCAACTGAGCAAACAGATCTGACTGTGCGATAAGGAACACGCAGTGGTGCACGGATGCAAGCCTGGCTTCGCTGCATGCGAAAACGAGCCGGCTCCCGTCTGCGAGTCTACCTCTCGTAATGCGAGCGAAACAAGAGGCTAGCTGCTGTAGCAGCGGGCTGTTGTTTGCTCTGGGATAGATGGGACATGCAGCGAGCAGCCGCCTTTAGCGACGAAAGGCAGGGACGCGTTGCTTCCAGGTCCTTTTATGAGCGGTGCGGCGGGCTTATCAAAAAGCGTCGTTGCTTTTCACGGTCGCGGACACCCGGTCTGTATACGCGTGAGTATGCATAGCGCTAAGCCTGACGCCCCTGCTGTTCGTGATGCTGAGCGCGTGGTCACCTCTGTATGTAGGAATGACTGCAGCGGGGCGGCGTTTGACTTCTTTGTGTTCTTATTTACTTGCAGTGGTCTGTTTGTATGGTCGACGAGGTGTTTCGTCGTTCAAGCGTCACCGAGTTGCACGCAGCGCTATGGTGACGGAGGACGTGCTACAAAGGGAGCGCTCTGAGACGACACAACCTGCCGCCGCCGCCGCATTGGGTCCAGTAAAGGTTTGCCTAATGACGGTCGGCTTACGCGCGCGGCGCGCATGAAAGAAACCGGAGACTTGTATAGGGCTGAAAGGCAGCGCAGATTGTCGAGGCCGTGCGAATCAGGGCTGGTCAAAGACAAATATCCCTGTATGTCGGGTCGTGGTGGCGGGGAGATGAATGTCCTTACTTCTGTTGCTTGCCCCCATGGATGTCGTGTTGCTGTCGTTGCGACACAGGAACCTCCGAGCCATATACCGACGCCTCAGTGATCGTCTGACTGGAGCGATCGCGGAGGCCCCAGTTATAGATGCAACGATCACAACAATGCAGCCACTATAAACAATTTTCCGCAGCTGATTTGTTCAATCAAAACTAGATGGCGCCACTGCACCGTGGCCGTCTCCATGGACATCCCCCTGCCGTGGCCTTTGGCAGCGCTGCTCAATATCTCCATCCGCGTCGCGTCGTCTGCTCGGCGTTCCCATAGAGTCTGCGCACACGCGAGTAAAAGCGAGCAGACGGCAGCGCCGGAAAAGTAAACATGGCGGCACCTGTGGATGCAGTTACCTTCCGTCTCGAATTTATCACGTCGTCGTCCTGCGCTGTGTGGCCCGTAAGTTCAAAACCTACGCATTTATTTGCTTTATATTCGCGACCTGAAGCTTCGAGAGCAATGTACTCGTCGGTATTTCGCGGTGTTTCCAAGATTCATTCTCGTATTGCTGGAGACAAGGCTTAGCACGCATGGCTAAATAAACAGCTGATCGCAATAATAAAGACAAAGCACACTTGACGCTTTTTCTCCAGCGTGAGCCGACACAAAGCATGGCCGATTTTGTCATTTATTTATTGCTGTGAGGACAGTGGGCGAGTAGTAAGCGCGTGTTCGGATCGAAGTGGGCTGTCGCGTCTGCATGGGTGCTGCCATGCTGGCTTGTTGCTAACACAACAATTAAGGGCATACACCATAAATACGAAGTAGATTAAACATATCGCTTATCTCTTATCGTTGTGGCGTAGTACGTACCAAACAAACGCAAATGTCTCAACGTTGTCACCTTTGAGGCGATCACATGTAGAACTATGTTTTGCTGCACAAGCATGTGACTTGATTACACCCAGCTGCAACCAGCTTGTGCGCTACGGCCACGGCCGCTTCGCTGGCCCGATGCGTTGGCTCGGGGAAATGGCCGGGGAAGGCCAGTTACGATCAAGTGATCAAACATGGCAGCGCCCGTGCGCCGCTGCCGAAAATCGTCTATAGGTACACCCTCCAATTCCTTCATCCCCTCCCACTTTATTGGTGTTATCACATCTGTTGCAGATGCTTGCAGAGTCTGAAGTCTGTGCCATTGATCTTTTTCTACGTGTAGCTTCACCTAACGCGCTTTCGGCAATGTGCTGTTTTTTTTTTTTTACGAATGCTTGGGGTTGTAAATTTGCGGCTATGCGTAAATTACCGGTGTCAACAACGATTTTTCATCACATCATGCCTCCATCTTCGTCTGAACCTTTGTCTCATTTGGCATGAGTGAAAAATCTTTCCGTTTGCCTTTATAGAACGCAGAAACGATGGCTACATGTCCATGCCAAGACAAGGACCTCACCGTGAGGCACGTCTCAAAGTGGAGACACCCTGGATTACCTTCAACCACCCATGGTGAGTTAACGTGCACTTGAATATCCATGTCTTAGAGCGCTTTCTTTCTTTTTTCTTTTTTTTACTTGGACCTATCGAAATCAAGCCGAAACGGCTGTAACTGCATCCGCTATATACCTCGAGCTCGGCAGAAGAGTCCAATTGCCACTGAGCTTCATAGCGGCTTCATAGCGTCACCACTTAGAGACATCTATGCATAGGCGTGCGCGCGGGAAGGGGAGCAGGCCCCCCCCCCCCCCCATTCATGTATAGAGAGGTGCCAATTCCGCCCCATACATTTATTCTGTCGGACATTTAACGTCATTTTAATATACGGAGTTATGGCAACGCATGCTTTCAGACGTTAATGGCGGCTGACAACCCATGATGTTGCATTCAACGAAGTGTTTACTTTCAAATTTACCTCCGGAAAGCTGGGGACCAATGACAGGCCATTATGAGGATCACGTGATCGCTTCAATTTCACTTTTGCATCGATTGCGCTGCTTGTTTTCTATAGGACTCGACCAACGGGAAGGGTGGAGGGAGGCGCTGCGGTAAGACTTGCCCCCCCCCACCTCCCCCACTCCAAATGGACCAGCCTATGCATATATATGCTAAGCTAACATTAGCTATAGCGTAGCCTTACCACGCCGTAAGTGATTAAACAGAACCCGAGAACGCTCCTTTCCACGCCATATTGAGATGCCTAACCTAACCTAATTTAATCTATAGCCTCACTTAATTTCGCTTGACCTAACTGCCTTAAGAGATTCTACCAAACCTGAGCGGACTCCCTCCGAGCCTTCATTACACGTAAGTGCGCGACACGCTGAGTCGCACGCGCATAGTGCGGAGACACCGTCAGGCAGATAGAGCTTGCCTATCTGGCCGGCAGTACGCGCAATTGCCCACGGCTTCCGGTGTTGCCTAAAGACGCGAAAAGCGCGCGCGTGCGTGTCACGCGTTTCTGAGTGTATAGCCCGGTGTCGGCATCGGCGAGACAGATCGGTGCTGCTGCGCTGGCCGCGTGTCATGACCGTGAACGAGAGTGCACACAACACAACGGGC
>NC_051181.1:128658151-128680651 GCF_013339695.2 Rhipicephalus sanguineus
CTGCCGCTTGCACGCCCGTGTGTAAGAAGGGCGCCGGGATGTGTCGTAGATTAGATCTGCCACGCACCGTCACCGACGGTGCCCCGCTTGTCACCGAACGGCGCTACTGTAACAACGGGCTTTTTCCCCCGACGTGTATATATACCTGTCGTGGCGTATTGTGCTCAGCGGTCGTCGAGGGCTTTCAACAGTTCCGATAACATTCGCGTCACGCGAAAGTCGTTAAGATTTGAACGTTGTTTAATTAAGATTACACGTTACGATGTCGAAGCTGCAGCTGTTGCATACCTCTGTCATCCGTGGGAGCGATATCTTTCTAACGACCCATTTCACTATCTTTAGTTTCCTCCCTTTGTCACTGACTCGGACGGCACCGGGCTGGCCTTACCGTCAAGATGGGCTTCCCGCTGAATGATCAGAAAAATCGTTAAGAAAGTAAACGAATCGTTAATAAATAGAGCCTCAATAAGCTTGTGCGAAAGTGTATAGAGCTGGAAGGGTACACGGCGACAATGTTGGCGGGTCTTACTGGTAGTTACAATCGCTTATAAACAGCCTATCAACATCGGGTGGTGATATTCCTGATACCGACTCTGATATGAACAATATCAGTGCTGATAACTCAAAAATTTACCCGCTATAGACGCCTCAAATAACCTCGTGCTGGCTACTCACTCTGAACTGCGCTCCACGTTGGGTCCTAGTGGCGTCTATCTAGCCTGCAGGAGATATGCGTGGTTATAACAGGCTCATTTCATTACATAGTTACAGCAAAATTAATATAAAAGTACTTCTCTGGTGCAATGAAAAAAACGCCAGGCCTGCGCTGAAATCGCAGCACAGTCACAGCGAAAGCTGGAAGAGCGGCGTTTCTAGAGCCCGTTGTAAGCTCTCTTGGGGCTACAATAGAAGTACACTAGAATGGTACCCACTACGCCATAAATCACAATTTTTGTGAAGTTGGGAAGCACCTACTAAGCCATTATTCATCATTGTGCGGAGAAGCGAGGCACCAGCTACACGTCTGTAAGGCATTATGTGCACTTTGTTGACGCGACGACTGATGACGATGAAGAATTATGGCTCAGCCCTTTATAATGGGTTGGAAGCTTTAAACGGCCCACCAGTTATGCAATGTGCATTGGGTGACGCCCGGTCGCTATTTCCCTCTCCCGTCATGCTGTATAACATACGTTGACGTGGGAAAGAGACGGGGGGGGGGGGAGCGAAGAACTTTACTGAGACCCCGAGGAAATGGATCATACGCTTATGGGCTTCCTTGGCAACCAATACAAGCGCACTTGCGAGGAACCCACTACGCTCTAAATCATTGTAATTTTACTGAGACCCCGAGGAAATGGATCATGCGCTTATGGGCTTTCTTGGCAACCAATACAAGCGCACTTGCGAGGAACCCACTACGCTATAAATCATTGTTTTGAGAAGTAGGGCAGCAGGCACTGTGCAATTTTTCATCATTCTACGGAGAGCCGTGGTTACCTGCTAAACACATGTAAGGCATTATGCGCACTTTGTTGATGCTGTGCCTGATGACGACGAAGAATTATGGCAGAGCCCTTTGTAATGGGTTGATAGCATTCAACAACCTACTCGTTGCGCAATTCGCATTGTGTGACGCCTGGTTACAGAAATCGCGTTGTGCGACGCTTGGTGCTTATTTTACTCTTCTACCACGCTATATTGCATATGCTAATGTGGTTCCTTCCCGACATGAAGCCTGTATAGGACCTTTTTGCAAAGCAGTTCCAAGCAACGGCATGGCTCAGAGGTTGAATACTGGGCTCCCACGCAGAGGGCCCAGGTTCGAACCTCGTTCCATCCTGGAATTTTTTTCTTTAGTTTTTTTTCTTATTTCGAGCGATACTGGTTACGGACACCGGCGGCGGCGGCGGCGGACAACTACGGCGCCAAAAACGGCCGGTGAAATGATCTCATAACAGCTTTCGCTGTAAAATCTGTAGGGGTAAGTTAGAACAGACAGGAACGTTCAGCACCCTTCTGAAATGAAGAATTTGCGCAACTCTTCTTCTTTTTAGAAACGTTGTTAAAATCAATCCCGTGCTTCTGATATTTGTTCAAAAGACATATGGTGCATTGAGAGCGAGTGATTGATTACCATAAGATGTGCGCCATCGTGGTATGGCAACCATTTTTCCTTACCTTTGTAGTTCGTATAGATCGCCTCTCTGTTTTTGCAATCGAGAGTTACTGCTCAAAAAGTGTAAAATTGATATTGATTCTTGATAGCAATAACATAAATTATTTTTAGCATACTTACTTGAACAAAGAGTACAGTAGGCACTACTGACAACTTAGAGTGACGTTTATGACTTCAGTGATGTGATCGACCGAAGCCACTTCAGCGCAGCTTCTGGTGCATGCGAAAACGTCGCTTTGAAGCAGCATAACAACGTTTTGGAGCAGTTTCCAAGCACACATTTTCAAACGAAGATATTTGTCTCTAGGCTGCAGCAGTTGTACCGCGTGTTTACAGAATAGATTTATGCACAAATGCATGCATGTTTCATTAGAATGCCCCAAAATATGAAATTAAGTTACTGCTCTTCGTTTTTCTGCGGACAGCCCTAAGTTTCTTTAGTCCATCAACTTCAGGCCACATAACGTTTTCCCGGAATCTACGTCACATTTGTAAACGAATATGACCTCCCCTGATGATTTAGTTAGAGTATAATTCACAAGCTCTGTCAATTTTCCATAGATTCTGTTTACTATCCAGAAGAACTATTCTGATGATATTCGTGCTTTCGGAACAACCTATATAAAGCCTTCGCCGCGTGGTTAGCTGCCTGCTCGTACTTTATGGAGAGAATCGTCAGGATCCTGGTTCATGGGCAGTTAATAAAATACAGGGCTTAATACTTGGTACTTTGTGCCCGAAATCTAATTTGTGCTCCCTGAAATTTGCGTTAATGGGAGGCTTCGTATTTACTTTCGACAAGTATACTCGAACAAGGACTGTTGCTGCGGTCGAGAAACAGAACCGCGGGATGCTGGGACACCATGTTTTCTCAGCAAAATCTCACAGTCCATTGCAGCTCGAGGAACTGTTGATAAAGTCTGGCGATTGTATGGCCAGACTGAACTTGAAAATTAATCGCCCTGCATGAGTCCTAATTACAACAAATAGCGCTACAATTTTTTTGTTAAACAAGCTAACTATAAGGAAATGGTATAGTGAAGAACATACAAATACTGCTTACTGTGATTAATGGAATCAATCTAGTAGAAGACCGTCGCCCAAGAACTTGTATACTTTCAACAAGTATCACTTCTCTGTAGCTCGCTCCTCAACAGCTAGAAGCTATTTCACTGAACTTATAATGATATAATCTTGCAGTGTGGTCTATAGTCTATAGGCAAAGTTTTCTGCTATAGCAGAAAGCTTTGCGCAGTAGGGCCAGTCCGAATTGCTTGGCAGGGTTGCGCCTTGCAAATGGCCAAATGGCCCAAACGAAAAGCGTTACCGCAAGACAAAAATGTTTTTTTTTTTTTAACAGTGAAGTAGGCACTGGCGCATCGCGTCCGCGGACAAAAGGGCGCGTATAGAACAACAATTTTCGGCGAACCGATCAAATCGGCTAATCCAGCGTTTTTGAGTCGAAAAATTGGACACGGCGCTAAGGTAAGGATAAAGGTGTATGATTTCGCCGACGTGGCAGAATGACGTGTACAATCTTGCTTCAAAGGCAAGACTATCTGCATAGGAAACGAACGTCATGACATTTTTGTATACTCTCACAACGATGGGGTTTCTTATATACTACGGGTTTTCATTTTGAGACCGTCGTTGATGAGATAACATGCATCGTGCAGAAGAGAAATAGCGGGATCTTTGAGTGTATGCCTCACTATACAGTCAAGGCAGTCAATAATTATAATGTATAAGTTCACTACAGTAATATTAACTATACCAGCCCCACAGTGACAGCTTCGCTGGGCTTCTATCTTCACAGGAGTGGAAGGGCTCTGAATTGTTTTTGTGCCACGCTCATGGTGCGCTGGCGGCCGTTTCGCTGGCTTTATATACACCAAAATTGGTATCTTGCGACGTGACCGTGTAACGAACATAAATAACACGAAATAACATGAAAATAATGACATTTCATGTACAGCATGACTTACGTGCCACGATCATGGCGCGCTGGCGGCCGTTTCGCTAGCTTGATCTACCCGGGAATTGGTTTTGCGTGACGTGACTGTGTGACGAACATACACGAGTTAACATGAAAATCATGACACGCATGTCATGTCAGCATGACTTACGTGCCACGCTGGAACTAGGTATCTTGCGACGTGACCGTGTGAAACATAACAGAGTTAACATGAAAGCCATGACACGTATGTCAACAGCATGACTTGCGTGCCACGCTCATGGGGCGCTGGCGGCCGTTTCTCTAATCGACCCCGCAGTTGGTATTGCGCGACGTTACTCTGAGACGAACATAAATAATAGGAGTTAACATGAAAACCATGACACGCCTTGGCTGGAATGATTAACTCGGACGTGAACTTAATACCGCGGAGCTTCGTCCGTGACTGGATAGGAGCAAGTGGAATAACAGTATCATAAATAACAGCCGGAAAAAAATTTTTAACTATACGAACACCGAGTGGAGAACGAAAATATGAAATAAACGGCGACGTTTTCAAAGCACATGGCTACATGGCCGTCCATGGTGTCCATCACGCCAAAGAGTCAACAGGTCAATCAAAGCATGCAGACCGGACAGGTTCGCGTCGTATAACTTGCGGTTTTTTTTTTTTTACGTCATGCACTGCTACACAGCAGCATTCCTGTGTAGAGCGCAGCGATAACCAGACAAAAGTTTTACGGCTTATAGGCTATTATAGGACGAGCGAGCGATAGAAAAAATGCGTGCTGAAATCCGTTACAAAATCTGTGGTGCGGATGCTGCAGCTAGCGACCATCCACTTCATTTTCTAAAAAGATACGTTTCAAAGCGAATCATTGAGAAACAGTAATATAACCACCCGAGTGGCCATGGCTAGATGCACAAAGGTGGGCAGTGGTATACAACAGTAGTTCTAAAGGTTGTGGTTAGGTCGCATAGTCTAAGGGCGTAGTCTTCTTAATGTTATTATGTTTCATTAATATAAAAAGCGTTGCATTGAAGAAAATAAGTTTTAACATTTTAATAACACCAGTTAAGTTTGCTAAGAGCTCCCTGAGGCTTGCGGCTTAACATATCGACAGTAGCACGACGTACGACGCGCGGAGGCTCAATTGCTTCTGAATGCGATACTGTACACAACCATACAACCCTGTTTCCTCTGTGCGCACGCCTGTGTTTATTCAGCCGCAAGTGGGCGCGTGGTTATGGCACTGCAATGACTGTTGAGCGACAGCTGCGTACATGTCTTCCGTAGAAGGGTACATAATACTTGAAATCTTTTCTTCCCACCTCGCCCCACCCCCGCTTTTTTTTTCTTTTTTTGTCCTACGAAGAGCCAAGCAAATCGGTGCTCGAGACTTTACAAAGAAACGAAAGATGGCTTTCATGTAGTATATACTCTTTGATCCGTAAATCTGGTCCCTATAGAAAGTTTGTGGACCACACATGCTTGATGTGGAAACTTATGGATCGCCCTGAATTGATTGCGTATCACATCTTTGTTATTCTCATAAGTCTTAAGAGCTCTTACTTTTGAAACACTTGTGCGCGCTTCGCGTGCCAGAGCATCAGCCTGATCATTGCCTTCAATTACAACGTGTGATTGGATTCAACCAAAAATTAACATTGAATATCTTGCTGTTGTAGCGTATCAGACCGGACTCCGCATACACCTCGGCTTGGTCATTCAAAACTGGGCGATGCGCTTCCCAACTATGTGCCTTCTGCGGTGATATCGGCAACATTAAACGTTTTATTCGACCCTGCCCGCAGTTTGATATATAGGGAAATGAGTAGCGATGGTCCGCAGCCTTGAAAGATCTGCAAAGGTGTTGTCATAGACATCGGACATTTGAAGATGTTTTTCCTGAAGGTCCCGCGGCAACGAGGAGGAGTATGCCACAGATTTCGATCGCCTTTCCGCGAGACACTGTGCTGTCCAACACGTGGTGACAGACCCCTACAATTCAGGAGATGCTCAGGCGGAACAATTGTCGGCCATGCAGGCCAGGCCAATCACGCCTGCTGCAACATCACAACCACCAACACCACCACCATAAGTCTGTTTTTGCCGCACTACTGATGTGTTGCGGAAAAGCTGGCTTTGCAACTTGTAACTTCAGTATGTGTATTGTTACTGAGCCATGAACGCGTATTCCCTACAGGAACTAAGATTTTGCCCGCTTTTTGTCGTGCGACTAGTGAGGACATTGGCCGTTTGTTTAAACAAGAACTAAACAGCAACAGTAGATGGGCCTCTAGATTGGTAAAATACTCATTCGATGTTTTTTTCTTTGCGCATATTCGAGGGGAAAGGTTCATTGCCGAAAAAACGATGACCATATCGGAAAATAGTAAGACCAGCCTTGTTTTCAATACTGAACAGAATCTTCAACGCCTATGAGGCAGAGAACTTTGCTAATTTAGGGTTGCCACCTGTCCGGTTTTAGACCGGCCCGGCCGGTTTTTTAGATAGCGGGCCGGTTGCCGGTCCGCACCTAAGACCGGCCGCCATTGGCCGTCTTTCCTTTTGTTTTTTTGGTCATAATATCGTAATTATTTAATTTCTAGGGCGTTTTATAAACATCAGTTCAATAATTACGACGGTAAATATTTATGGTCAATCACCAAAACTCTATGCGATATCAGTCCACCACTTTTTAAGATCCCTTCAAGTGTTATCATTGGAATAGAGCATATTATTGCGCGTGTATATATATGAATATCCGATATTTTTGTGGCATATGCACTGTGTACATTTTAACGTTCGTTTGTGTCTACGTCACTGGCCTGGGTGATTCAGACGCAAGGAAGAGCTTCTTATGGACGAAGTTAGTGCGGTTCCTTGTGAGTGCAGCACACTCAGAGCAATAACCAAAACCTCACTTACTTCTAGTACAAGGTCCTCACAATCACGGGTATATTTATGCAAGCATTTAGCCTAGTTCGTTAGCTCGTTGTTCTGTTTTTGGTACATGTACATTACGTTTATTTCGCTCAAGGAAATCAATGTTAAATGGAATGGTACTGCATGCAAAAGACTTAACAAGGCGCCTGTTGTTCAACATTAATTTAATCTCATCCCCCTCCCCCCTCGAAGGACCGTTTGTTTTTCGCGAAAAGGTGGCAACCATGAGCAGCATTTGGGGACATTTGCACGTAGCGCCATCTCTCGTCTGCAAACAGCGGTGGCCTGCCGTAACTAAATGGGAAATAGGCAAAAAAAAAAAATACATCTGTCCAAAAAAAGCTAGTTACCGAAAATGACTCCCGGTTATATGCAGCAGAGACCCACTGGAACATTCTGGTAAGATTACTGCGTCGCACTACAAACCACGTGGCTTCCGATGGTGTTTAATACTTTATAGTGAGGCCCCATGTGTTTCCGATGGGCGGTGTTCAATTGTCCTGGGAAGCCACACGCTTTGTAGTGCGATGCCGCAATTTCACCGGAATGCTCCAGTGGGGCTCTGCTGCATATAAGCGGGAGTCGTTTTTTTATAACTAGCTTTTTTGTCAGATACGATTTTTAATAATCTTTCTTGGGGAACTTAAGCGCAGGAATTTTGGTCTGTCTGTCTTTCTGTTTGTCTGTCTGTCACCCGATGCAGCCACCCAGCCAAAGTTGAACCACTTGCCCAAGGCCTAGCAATCTTGAACTGGTGGGTAGGTTCATACTTGTGTACATTGTCGATCAAAAAGCAAACATTACGCATATCTGAGGCGCAACATCACTAGGTAAGTATTAGGTGGTGTGTTCCTTTATAGAAAATGCATAGATACGTAATTCTAAAGACCCTAATTTCTTAAGCTGCGTTGAAAATGCAACGCTATGCAGCGCCGACAAAGGCCCTCTGCCACGGAGGAAGGAAACCCTCTGCACAAGCTCATGTTTCCCGACGTATTGCCAGATGGCGCGTATATCTCACGCAGCGCTCTTCTATCGTCCTTCGACGGCATTTGCAGCTTATACGTATACGTATACGAGGAGATACGGTACGTATATTATACGAGATACGGCCTTCTAGCATATTTTATTCGAGAAGACCGCTTATGGCACGGACATCGCTATGCAAACTCACTAGGTTAGTAGCTCTATATACACTTTAGAACATGAGCTAAGCAATCACCTTTCAACAATACTTCGTGAATACGAGGCCAGGTTTCTACGCAATCACTTACACAACGCGCAGCAAACAATCGTATAAGTTCGGCAAGAGCTGTTTTGCCCACAGTTAATAATTTACGGGGTTTTACTCGCCAAAACTACGATATGATTGCAAGGCACGCCGTAGTGTAAAGCTCCGGAAATTCAGACCATCCAGTGTTCTTTAGCGTGCACTGACATCGCTCAGTACACGGGCTTCTAGGTTTCGCCTCCACCGAAACGCGACCGCCGCGGCTGGTATCGAACCCGCGTCTTTCGCGTGAGCAGCCGAGCACCGGAACTACTGTACCACCGCGGCGGACCCTTTGTCTGTAGTTCAATATAGTGGAGCAAATGACCACGCCGCGGTGAGTGCACGGCGCGTATAAAGATGATGCGCACACGAAAAGGGAAATGTCAGGCGTTTTCACAAACGAGGTGCACAGACAAGAACGGAGAGAGACCGAGAGAGAGAGAGATTGGCGGGTTCGCAGTCCTCCTGACGCCGACGCCCATTTTGGGCCAGACGGGAGACCGGACGTCATTTCTAATTAAAAGAAATAGGAGAAAAGAAAGACCTCAAAATACCAAATACGACGCGGAAGAAGTGCATGAGACGAGTTGAGGGAAGCGAATGGAAATGTATAGGAGGAGGAGGAGGAAGAGAGAGCGCAGTGGCGCCGCCACTTACCGGGCAATTTGCTCCCGCGTACGTGACGGGCACGCAGAGACGAACGTCGTGGTCATCATCGTCATCGGTGCGTCGCCCACGTAAAAGGGCCTCGCGGCGTTATCGGGGCCCTCAGTATATTTTTAGGAAGCGTGCACCTCACTCGCCGTTGGGCACGACCTCCTCTCCCAGCAGTCCACGCTTTCTTCGCGCTCATTCTCAATACAGAGCTTCGCGTGTACGTATACGGAGAGCCGGGGTAGAAGAGCAAACGCTTAGCTATACAAGCTACACTCTTGGCTACACACTGTACACTATACTGTACACTACATTACTCCACACTGCCATTAGATATACCACACTATACACCATAGTATACGTTTTACACTACACAGCACTATGCAACAGTATACACTGCGCTACGCGCATGCTCGCACTGCAGTTCACTGTAAATAAGCAAACTAACGTATTTCAGTGAGACCATGTGTCTCATTAAGAAAGTTCGCAAGTGAAGAAAGTGTATGTACTATATTTAAACAGGGGTGGTCAAGAGTTCCCAGGCCGCTCTGTCATATAGCGGCATGGTGGGAACTTTTTACCACTTCTGTATACACGTTCATGTTAAACATGACTGCAACATGATTGTGCGTTTGCACATTGCGCAAATATGATTATGACGGGAAAGCTCCTGTGCGTGCGCTGGCGGAAAGCCTGAAAACTGTATGTGAATCAATAAATTAATTGATTAGTCAATTAAAGGTTACCCGGTCCATGCTTGAACACTCAAGTGCAGTCTGTGTCAACAATTACAATAATACACACTCACACATACACGGTGTGTGTGTGTGTGTGTGTGTGTGTGTGTGTGTGTGTGTGTGTGTGTGTGTGTGTGTGTGGTGGTAGGGGGGGGTATTCGGTGTAGTTTGTATACTGCACCGAATAACCTCGCGGGAGTCTTTCTACGAGGAGAAATTGCAGCGGATGTCCGCCCGTCACGCATGCAGGCAGTGAGCGCGTTACGTATGTTTGTGCTCGAACGGTTCCTGAGTAGAAGGTAAGCCCTTAGGGGAACCTCTACGCATACGTATATACTTAATATACTTACATCAAGACGACAAACAACAGTCTCGCTTTTCGCTCATTTACATGCGCGTTGGGCCGCTGGCCATTTGGATCCACTCCGTAATTGGTCTGGCGTGAGGTCACGTGATGGGCATTATCAGAATACAAATAGGCGTTTATCTTTAAAGTAACTCTCAGTCGGCTGTCGGCTGGCCCTTAAGAAGACGATGGGGCACATGGCGAGGAAGGAGCCTTTCTCTAGAGTATAGTGGATCTTGGATAGTCGCACTTGAGCAGCAGTACGTCAAGCCCTTATAGCAGTTTAATGCTGTGTGACATACTAAAATCAATCAATCAATCAATCAATCAATCAATCAATCAATCAATCAATCAATCAATCAATCAATCAATCAATCTTAAATAGACTGTATGTGGGCGTGTTTGTGTAAGTATAGAGTTCATTCCGCGCTGCCATGATGCCGAGATCGTACTGAAGAAGCATTTCTTAGCTAAATCAGTTCCTGAATAGCAGCATTCAATATAGCGACAGCCAACAAATTAGTGTGTTTAGACAAACAACAGAGGGACGATTTAGAGTATACCATGTACTCCACTGTTGAACTGCAGGGAGCTATCCCTATGAGTGAGCTATAAGGCACAGTCCACACGCACGAAGAGCTGCGAGCATGTAATATCACATGTGTCCTGCCAATAACGAAATGTATTTAACAAATGTACAGAAGATGTGTGATTTCAGCCCGTCAGAGAATTCGCGCTCCATATCTTGGCCCGGATTCATAAAAGCACTTCGTTTTATAGCGAAATAACTGTAAAGTGAACTTGGTGCGAATACGCGAACCCTTATATTCTCAATGTTTTTTTTTTTTCGTTGCCCGATTTCTATTTGTCTCTTTCCTCGGGGTTCGGTTTCTTTAGTGAGCGGAGCTTTTGATTAAAACTCACACGGTCCCTTAGGTATTCGCCTAAGAAGACTCGAAGGCGAAAGCCAACTTCTTTTTCTTCTCTGTCGGTGTATTGATCCTCCCCCGCCCCCCTCCGAAAGCTTTCAGCACGTAACGTGGTTTTTCTCTGCATGACTCCGCCATCGGCCCACCTATAAGACCAAGCGACGATGACGTCGTGATGTGACTTCATGTCATGTCACGTCATGATTATCTACATCACGCGATGATTATTTGTTGCATCACTATGTTGACGCTACCGGCGCCGACGGTCAGTCATCGCGTTTGATGAGGCATCTGTCGTCTTAAGAGTTGAATCGCGCAAACGAGACAAGGGCTAAAACAAGAGACGACGGCGCACTGTGTGTTGTCGTCTCTTCTTTTAGTCCTTGTCTCGTTTGCGCGATTCAACCGGATCATGAACCAACAGGCCCAACGGACAGCCATTCTGCATCTAAGGCTTTCGCCTTAATAAATCGTCCACTATTTTAGTCGCCTACTAGCCAACCCAATAGTGCTTATGCATCCCTCAATATAAGCGAAACTTTCCGGAACATAAAACTCGACAGCACAGCCGAATACCATGCGCGCAGAGTATAACGTTATACTCAAAGTTATCAGCATATGCGGACCTCGTGCGCTCTCATGAGCTATTCGATCACTTTCGCTACGTCTCACGTAAAGATACGACCGCATACATCTACATACCATATCGCACGCGCTTCACGCCACTAATCTATATCAATATATTTTACGGGGTGGGCGACGGGAGACTACTGAAACGGATAGATACATGATATATAGTACGACCGCATACTTCAGCGTTCCCACCGTTTACTTGCGCCGTAGCAGTGAGGATGGCGTGTCAAGTCGGAGGTGTCATGCACGCACGCGCGAAGGTTATACGAGCCATATCACTCATAAGGAAGATAAGAAACGAGCGACATATTCAGACGGCGCCACTCGACACGTATCCTTTTTACAAAGACTGTAAAAGGAAGAGGAACAGAAGGAGGAGGAGGTTAAAGACGCAGGTCCTTTTTACAGCAAGCTCAGTCATTTGTCAGTTGGAGCGACGCTAATGTACTTCTTGTGTCCTGTCGCCTCCACCGTACGGAAAGCGCGTCGGCGCGACGCGACGCGTCGATAGACGCCACGGCGTCGCCCGTTCGTCCGTCCGTGGCGAGGACCGGAATTTTGAGCACGTATATCCGAAACGGACGCAGGTTGGCGACCACTCGGCTCCCTATATATAGGAGCGATGATAAGCGGCGTGGCGCCTGAAGCAATTAAGGCCTACGTACGCGCGGTCCACATACGTGCTTCGTAGTATACTTAAGATCGTCACACATACAAGTGCAAGTGTATATATAGTGCAGAATAACAGATAGATGGGCAGTATGTAGTACTTAGTGCAAAATTCACTTCAATGTCGCCACGTATACATACGTACAAACAAACAAGCAAACAAATAAAAAAGTCCTCATACGTCTACCCTGTTTCGAGAGGATCGGAGAGACGTTTTCCGTTTTGGACTATGTAGCTCTTTGGTGAACGGCGCTCTGACTGTGTTAGGAATACTGGACTGCAGTATGTAAAAGAATACGATCGCCAGCGTGCTGGCGCTGAACACCGCGAGGTCGTGCTATGTGTACGCTCGTTTATGCATAAATACCTGCGGTTCTTAAGAGCGAATCAAAACATATGAAGTGCTTTCTCATGCGCCATGTATCGTGCCGGTGAACCATGTACCTCTCGGCATAGAATGCTGTATGTACAATCAAAATGTAGCGATAGGTATCAGGGAAAGCCAGGAGTGGGGGGGGGGGGGGGGGGGAGGGGGGGCTTCTTCGCTCCTTTCGAGTAGCCTCCATACAACACGACCAAAAAGAAAAATAAAGAAACATACATTCTGCTTTTAATATTAAGTCGCGAACTGCAGTAACTATGAGCTTCAGCGTTTGTGCGCGCACTGTTTGACGTTATGTACGCTGCAAACGAGTACGTACGCTATAACCTCAGCAAGTAGATATTAATGAAAACAGTAACGAAAAAATATCGAGGGCAAAACGCGGAGGCGCTCGGGCAGGGAGGAGCTCCCCAATACGATAAGAAATATATTGATTTTTTTTTTCAGCGATTCAATCGAGCGTGTGTATACACCCGGCATCGAATGGTTTCATACGCGTTACGGAGGAGGTCCTTGTCAACCTTCCATCATTCGAGTGCTTTTCGTATATTTTCTCTTTTTCTTTGGCTCCCGGCGCTGCTTATCTCCCCGCCGACGCGACCTGGCGAGGCCACGACTCGTTCCCGATCGACGCCGTGGCGGACTCATCGATAAGGCTTCGTCTTCTTCTTCTACGGATCTCTCGCATTTCGCACTCGACTGAATCGCATCGCTATAGCGTCGATGCCGGTGAAGCAGCGACGTCGTGGATGTGCGCAGCTAGCTAGCTAGGTGTAAGAGAGAGAGAGAGGGAGAGAGTGCAGGGAGAACGGTGGTGACAAATAGGCTGTCCGCTAAGGCATCTCGTAATCTGAACCGCTGCCACCGCTATACACTATACACTATAAGGCCGAGCGAAGAAGACGGGAGCTTCGCGGAGACGCCGCGGAGCCTTGCAACGAAGTATTGGGGCGTGCGCAAGTTCGTCCCCGTAAGAAAACGCGCGGTAGTCGGAGAGTAAGCAGCTATCGATCCGTACGTCGATGAAAGAATATAGTTTTTCGTAGGAAAAAAAAAATGAACGATGAAGTTTACAGAGAAATATAACAAGATGTGAGTAAGAGAGATAGACAGAGAGTTCCTGCCGAGCCTCAGTGAAGAAAAGAACAAGCAAAAACAACATGTTCTTGAAGATCATATGAAATAAAAAAAAGAAAGAGTCGCGACGCCGGCAGAGTCGTCCTCGAAGTTGCGGGAGTCTGAGTTTGCTGAGTTTCTATAACGACGATAAAAAAACATTTTTTTCTTTTTTTATTCCAGAAACGAACATACAGGAATAAACGAGAAGGAGCGAAAGAGAGAGAGAGAGAGTGAGAGAGAGGGTATGCAGGGCTGCAGTAAAGAAAAAATATCTGCGAGGAAGAGGTGAGGAGAGGTTGAAGAGAGGAAAATACGCTATTCTGCAGCCCTGCAGTTAGGAGCACGGCTCAGCGTCGAGATGAGGAGAAAAAGAAACAACGAAATAAGAAGGAACTATTGTCAGCACCATTACGCCTCCTCTATCTTCTTCAAGAATAGAGGAGGCGCTGGTCAGAAAAGCGGAGCGGAGGAGCAGATGACATCCACGTCGACAACAGTTCGCCTCTTTCATTCAGCAATCCGCGCCGGCCCGCTTCGCGGCGGGAGTTACTGAATGTTACTGCTGGGAAAGTTACTGAACTTTTCCAGCAGCACTATGCTGCCAGAAATAGAGTCGGCAGTCACATTCCGTGATACCACATACATACATACATACATACATACATACATACATACATACATACATACATACATACATACATACATACATACATACATACATACATACATACATACATACTGTACGTACGCACGTACATACTTACTCGTATACGCGTGGTAACAGCTGCACGGATGCATTCAGCTTTTCGTGAACTTGTTAAATTTGACGTCACGAAACTCAGAAGCCTTTGGTCCTCAAAGGTGGCGGTGTTTATTAGTTTAAAAAAATCACAGCATATCCACGGGGTGAATGATGATGAGTGGGGCGAAGCTCCGGAGGGAATCATCGGTAAACCGTGAAACTCTTCCGTGAAATTCGCCCAGTACATCATATAAAGAGTGTGAAACACCGTGTATATATTAAACATCAAACTTTTGTTGTACTGTTGGTTTACGTGGTCCCTTCATTATCACCGCTTTGTGATCGGTGAAATGCAGGGAAAGTGTCCGCTCCCGAGCGAAAAAGAAAGCGCGCAAAGAGCGACCGCGTTCCCCGCTCGCCCTGTGAGAATTAACGGCAAGGCTAGAGGGAAGACACGACGTGCGTAGCGTTCCTCTTCGCGTTCCACGACGCGAGGTCGGTAGCATGCCCAACGAAAGCCAACGGAACGCGATCGTGCAAGTGCTCCGGCTTCGCATCGCCTCATGGTCCCATTTAGCCAAACATCTTGCTCAAGGTGTGCTTTGCGTTTTTCGTAGAAATAATTTCTTTATAATGTACATTAAGACGAAGAGTTGAAAGCTCACTAGAGTATATAGCCCGCAAAGTATATCATTTAGTGTGATTAAATCAAGGAACACTACGATGTCTTGTAAATTATGATATCTAGTGAATTGCTCATCTAGTGAACAATTCATTAAACTAGAGCTGGCTACATACATACTACTACTACTACTACTACTACTACAGAGGAGGGAACGACCCACACCCTAAGGAGCCTCGCCCCTAAAAAAGGTGGAATACGCTTGAGCTTCGCTTTCAAGAGTATAACGTGATAGCGTGATTGGACCCCGTTCGCATCGCCTTCTCAATCTCTAGCCAGGCACCGCTTCTCGTTGGATGCACACCAACCCCGGCGCAAGGAAAGGAACGTCTGGGCGAGTAACATTAGCCATTTAAAACTATCCTAGAACGCCTACTGCAAGTACAGTCGCGAAGTGCCCCCTATACGCCATAATTCTTCCTTTAGCCAATCAGCGAAGTATACCCACTGCGCGTCCCTAAGGCAACACGCGAGCCTACGCAGCTGCTCACTTTGTTGATGCTTTTGTTGCCGATGGTGATTAGATATGTCTGAGCGCTTTGTAATATGTGGGCCGTTAATTTCATCACTCCTCGCGCAATTCACATGTCTTCACGCCTGGCGCGATTCTACGCTTCTGTGACGCAACATATACATGCGTTTAGAAGACACCTCGCGTTACATGACATTTGTTTAAGGTTTTTTAGGGGCGAAGCTCCTTATAGCGGCACCCGTTCGTCCCTCGTAGCGTAGTATGTAACCAGTCTTACGCTTTGACCTGCAAGGTGGTACCGGTGGGAAATTTTTCCTGTGCGTTGTTGAACAATAAAAAATTCGCAGCGTTAGCTAAAAGCCGACTTCTTCTGTCTCTCATTCCCATTAGCAGCCATTCTTTACCTCCAAGGTAGTGCCTGGTGAGATTTTTCCTGTGCGTGATTAAACAATAAAAATTTTGTTCAAAACGCCGTTGATTGATGAAATAAACCAACAAAAGACGCCAGATGTTTTGTAAAAGCAAAACGAAAGAACGCCAGATGTTTCTAAAGCAAAACGAAAAGACGCCAGCTGCTTAACGAAAGACGCCAGATGTTTTCTAAGCAATGGTTTTCTAAACAAAGGAAAATTCACAGCGTACATGTAAAATTAAAGTGCGCTGCAAGTCGTCATAACTCATCGAACCTTTAGTATAAACGCGCCCGATCTCACGTCGGTGATGATGTACTGGGCAGAATTCACGGAAGATTCACGGTTTACCGATGAACCTCCGCAGCTTCGCCCACTCATCATCATTCACTCCGTGGATATGCTGTGATTTTTTTTTTTTCGAAAGCAGTTTTACTAATGACGTGGCTCTCTGGTAGAACACCTATATGCCACGCAGAGGCCTGGGTTCGGTTCGAACTGGAGACGAACCTTTTATTATTTAGTTATATATTTGCGTTTATCTCGAAGTTTCGCTTACGGACAGCGCTGATTTTTCGCTCACTACCTTCGACGCCGACGCTGACACCGAGGCCGACGCCTACACGCGAATTTCTACGAAACGAGCTCTTTAACGCAATCGCGTTAATAAATAAACGTTACCTCTATCTCTCTCTCTCTCTCTTACATCGCGAGCTCATACCACGGGCATCAGTTTAAAAAGTCTGCGCCGGAGACAGAGCGTTCTATCACTGTTTTAATACCGATTTGAAGACTCCAGCAATCGTAACGTTATTGATTGCAGACACATCTGCGTGTGTAGAGCAATCTTGACGGTCGTTTATTGTGACATGCAGCTAGCGCCACTTCCGACATTCGGATTCATGGACAGTGGAGCATGATAATGCCGACTCGACGATAAAGCTGTCCTTCCTTCTGTCATTGAAGACAAACATCACCACAAAGAAACAAACGTACGAAGCAAAAAAATCACAGCATATCCACGGAGTGAATGATAATGAGTGGGCGAAGCTGCGGAGGTTCATCGGTAAACCGTGAATCTTCCGTTAATTCTGCCCACTACATCATCACCGACGTGAGATCGGGCGCGTTTATACTAAAGGTTCGATGAGTTATGACGACTTGCAGCTCACTTTAATTTTACATGTACGCTGTGAATTTTCATTGTTTAGAAAATCATTGCTTTAGAAAACATCTGGCGTCTTTCGTTAAGCAGCTGGCGTCTTTTCGTTTTGCTTTAGAAACATCTGGCGTTCTTTCGTTTTGCTTTTATAAAACATCTGGCGTCTTTCGTTGGTTTATTTCATCAATCAACGGCGTTTTGAACAAAATTTTTATTGTTTAATCACGCACAGGAGAAATCTCACCAGGCACTACCTTGGAGGTAAACAATGGCTGCTAATGGGAATGAGAGACAGAAGAAGTCGGCTTTTAGCTAACACTTACACTTCTACTTCTACTAACGTTTCCTACTGGAACATGCCAATGGCTGCTATATATAATGGGGAATGAGAGACAAAAGAATTCGGCTTTTAGTTAACGCGCACGCTGAGAATTTTTTATTGTTCAACAACGCACAGGAAAAATCTCCCACCGGCACCACCTTGGAGGTCAAGATCTGGTACTAGTGTTACGACTGGTTACGCACTACTACTACTACGACTACGACTACGAGGGACGAACGGGTGCCGCCTTAAGGAGCTTCGCCCCTAAAAGGAGTTATGCAGCGTGTTACACTCTCTGTAACACTTGAAGGCCAAAGCTGTTATGTTGCGTTGTTGTTGGACCGCGATGAATACGGGACCAGCCCAGTCGAGAGCAGAAGTGGAACTGTCTATTCTCCAGAGAAAGGTTAGGAAAGCGTTACGTAGGTGGCGCTGGATGGCAGTGTGATAAATGTTTCTACCACCACCACTAGAGAGGGAGCTGGAATATGGCGCGCATATGTAACAAAAGCCTGCTTCACGCTTGGTAATAATGGATCTATATATATATATATATATATATATATATATATATATATATATATATATATATATATATATATATATATATATATATATATATATATATATATATATATATGCAACAGCGGACTAGACTTGCAAGACATAACGAGCCGCATGCAGTGTGGGAGACACGTATTAAGTTACGTTGACGTCAGTATATGACGTCATGACTAGGCAACAAATTTCGGAAACCCGTGGTGCCATGATGACGTCACATGATGACGTTATTAGTAACTCTGGTCACGTGGGTTCTTGCACCACTTCACTTGCCTGGCGTGTTTTGCTCAAGGGGCCACGCAACGAGACGCTTAAGGCTGTTGCCTAAAGGGGCCTTTAACATTTTTCAAATCGCTATTTTTTTTACTTGCGAATTAGGTTGATTGAACAATGGACAGACAATTACAGCGGGAACGACACCGACAGGCGCACGCAGTCCAAAGTTATGCAGCGCTGAATGGTTAAAATACAAGAGAAAACTTGCGTATAGCGATTGGTGTATGTTCCAAATCCTGCACTAAATGTAGCTCCACTATTATGAAACCTGAGGAAGTGCGTAGCACGGGCACCCAGCGATTCCCGTTCGTACAGTTCCCACAGCTCCGTCCACTAAACCGTCGATGACGTCAACGTTTGAAATAAGCGTGTAGGGCGGGCCCGTAGCCAGGAATTTTTTTTTCGGGGGCAGGGGGAGGCACTTGCTTAAGACCTTGACCATTTCAGCAAAACAGCTATTAATATAGTTATTTTTTCGGCAAAAAACCCCCTCCATCAAGATTTCGAAGGGGGGAGGCCCTAGGAACCCCCCTCCCCTGGCTACGGGCCTGATTTAGGGTATCCCATGCTCGAGTAGAATCTTGTTAGGGAGATTCGGAAACTCGGTGTGCGGCATGCGCAATACTTCCTGCTGCGCTTTATCGACTTCCTGCCTATTACGGCAGTTGAGGTACGTGTCGTCTGCAGCGAGTTCCGTCAGATTGTTTCCCTTGTCAAGATGAAGCTACGAGCGCGCCGGAGAAGCGTCGGTGGAAGGAGCAATCGCGCGCCTGGCGAGGCGGCGGCGCCATCTCTTGCGCGGCGCGGGTACAAGCCGCATGTTTCCGAAGCGTTTTTAGCGATTTCAAGTTACTTATTGCGATTACTTCTCGGTTACTTTAGAAAACTAGATCACCTTAGGCCGTGTTCGTTTTTTTTTTTTTTTTTTTGACCCGGTTTTGAGCTTTGCTAGCCTGGCCTGTGTTGACCACTTGATTGCAAGCGTGACCCCGCCACATGAGATCTACGGATGGACTACAAGCCGGGGCCCTAAAGTGCTACGCACTTGAAATAAAAATCGTACATATATTGAGATATAAACGTTGTGCATGACTACAAGAGTTCAACTGGATATAGCTCTTGGAAAGAGATTCAGCCATGGCTGATCGCCTGGCATGCCACTGCAAGTGCGGGGTGACAATTACGATACGCACGTTATTATCATCGCCACGGGCGTTTATTTCTTATGTATTAATGTGATCGGGCTTCACCCACAAAAATCTTTCACCAACGCTCGTCGCAGGCCGCGCCGCAATGTTTGGAAGCTTCGCGAGTGTTTCAGACTGTTCTGTTAAGGTTACGCGCAGGACACGAGCAACTCGAGCTTTTTCTAGAACTATAACGTATATGAGAGCACCAGCGGTAACGCTGCAAGCGTCGATAAGACATGCATGTATAAAAGCCGATGCATTTCACAGACGAGCAGATTATCGACGACCGACGTCTGTGCTCGCCCTTATCATTGTGCAGGCGAGTGTTCCTTGTACTTTGAGTCTTTTTTTCCTGGACACAAGTTCGCCCAATAAAAGTTCCCCTTTGCCGGCTTGAGGTTTGCGTCCTTCGGTGTCACAACCACGCGGCATTATTATTATTATTATTATTATATTATTATTATTATTATTATTATTATATTATTATTATTATTATTATTATTATTAGACATACATAAAAGCAATCGCAACGAGATCTAGCTGAAAGCAGCCACTAAAATGGGCATCATGCAGGCCTACTGGCTCTAAGCGAGTAAAAGGAAACAGAAGGAAGAGAGGGAAAATTATGAGAGAGGGAGAGAGGTTTCGTTGAGGCCTGCGGAGCCAGAAGAACGTATATATAGATCTGCACTGTCGTCATCGGGCACGGTTTCATCGATGGGTCATCTCTTTGAGCGCCGTCGTTAACGTAATTAATGCATGCACGGATAAGAGGACGAGAAGAGAGCAGCTGAACGCGAAGTCGACGCGAGATAAGAACGAACCCCCCGTCAAGGCACTCAGCAGCAGGAGTCGCGGCAATCGAGAAGACGAGGTCGTCATCATCAAAGTTGTGCACGTGCACACGCGAGTGAAAATCAGCGCCGCGACGACGACCCCAAAAAGAAAGCTATTAAATGAACATAAGAACGATAAAAAAAAAGGACACGTCTTCGCAAGCGGATGTATGCAGAGTATATAGTTCTGTCAGCAGCTGCGTAGAGATACCAACTGCTGGGCGGAGTGTATCACCCAGTAGAGACAATGCTAAAGTGCAATAGAGTCAAACTGAAACCCATCATAAAGCCGAACAGTCGCGTGGTTATATAGGACATACTGAAAAGGAGGTGCGCATACGTTCCGGCCTCATTTGCATGTTCAATGAATGCACGTGCACGAGTGAGTGAGCGTATAAAGTGGTGTATAAAAGCGATCATCAAATCCTCTTGACGAGGACGAGGACGACTTACAGACGTATACAGGACGAGCCGCTGTATTGTCTCGTTTCTTCGCGTTATAACAACGGAACGGGCTGCAGGAGATGTTTCGCTGATAAAGAGCTTTTAGAGAAGCGAACCGCGAATTCGTACAGAAAATCTGACCCTCTTGTATGTATGAGGAAAAATACGAGCGTGCGCCGTTTATGTGCGGACAGAACGATGATAAGACTGTGCTCTTATTATGGTATAGACCCTTTGGTTTTGACAAATGGAGTTGAGAACCTGTCCTCGCTTCCTCTTATCTTTGTCTCAATGAAGAGAGAGATAGAAGTGATAAGAGAAAGACGCTGCACTTGAGGTGAGCCAGGTTGAGCCCAGTTTGCTATCATCATCTGGGAAAGCAGGAAAAACGGGTAGACGTCACCAGAAAACGGCGACAGAGACTCCTCTGTCTCCTCTATCTATCTTTATCTCAATTAAAAAAAAAGAAGATGAAGAGGATGTAACGTTACGAATAGGTCCGAACAGGCACTGAAGACTTAATCGCTAAAACGATTTTCCTTACGGCATGTATATACATCCGGGGTTTGAATGCGTGCAGTCTTCCATCGTAAAGAGCGTGGGTAAGTGTTAGTACTGCAAATTGGGCTATGGATTGGACTGAATTCACGATAACGCGAGACGGCGGCGCTGGCGTTGGTGCTGCGCTTCGATATGTTCATACTTTCGTCTCAGCTCTGAAGCTTAGCTTGTTTCCCATGAAATAAGTTATTCAGCTGGCCGACCAGCTTTGGGCCGTCCGGCAAGCCGAAGATGCCGCCCGGGTCCAAGGACTTCGAGCCGTCCCCTGAGGCACCGCCAACATCATCGACGGGACTAAGGTTAATCCCCTCTCTCCCCACCCCGCCCGAAAGAAACTGCCGGACTGACATCAATTAAAGTTTATTGATTCATTCGTTCATTCTCAGTAATTAACCAACCACTCACGTAAACTTTCTCGAACCGCGTTCAGCTTTAAAGGGTGTTCTGTGTTTCAAAGTGTAAGGGGCCGGCGACGACGACCACGGACGGAGGGAGAGTCGTACACACACACGAAGCACCACTTCCCGCAATGTTTATTCAGAAGTAATATATATGGTAATTGTTGGGGTTTTACGTCCCAAAACCACAATGTGATTGCGAGGGACGCCGTAGTGTAGGGCTCCGGAAATTTTGACCATCTGGTGTTCTTTAACGTGAGCCTAAATCTAAGTGTACGCGGGCCTCCAACATTTCGGCTCCATCGAAATGCGGCCACCGCGGCCGGGATTCGACCCCGCGAGCTTCGGCTCAGCAGCCTAGCGCCATAACCACTATACCACCGTGGCGGCTTTGGCGATTCAGGGCGGACCACAGGATATATATACACCACGCGTTGTCACACATCATTAGTGAGCACTCGTACACTCAAGTTAAACAACTCCTTGGTGATAATTTACTTGAAGCCACGTTAACGCACTTATCACCTGCTTCGATGGTTTTCGGGACTTCAATTATTAATCTCACCCATTTATCGCGGATTTCGGCGACAACACAGCTGCAGGCGCGAAAACTCGGACT